>NW_027445965.1:0-132983 GCF_038048845.1 Mixophyes fleayi
TGAAGGGAAGCGGATGGGTGCCTATTCCTGAAGCACCTCAAATGTCAAACTGTACGGACAAGTACAATTATAAGCATTCCCAGGGTGCAGCAGATATATTTGCATACGATGGGTTATCCAAGCAGTCAGCTGCAATACTCATCTGCATATGAAAAGAGAAAGACAGTAGAATGCCATCTATATAGGCCTGATTTGCATAAAGAAGCTCTGCAGGAAGAACTGTGCCCTGAAATAATCAGCAGCAAAAGGACACAGAGTGGTTCTATCAACCCTAGAATTATCAGAGAACAGGCAGTCATAGAGTACATGTCATATCTGGCAGAATGGCATCAGCACAGGGGGAAGAAAGCAAGCCAGGGAAAAAATCAGGCCGGATAGGGCTACAATATCAAGATATCGCGCTGCCGATAAAGCATTTAGATCATGCGCTTTCTGCAAGAAGGCTAGGTCACACAACTAAAGCTGACTTTTACCAGAGATGATCAGGGGAGAGCGCGAACGCAGTCCCCCACTACCACAAATTATGCAGTCGAGTTTCCCGCATTTGGGGAAATCGCAGGGGTCAGCACATCCGGAGTGCAATGGATGAACCTCACCCTGGGAGAACCACCTTTGTGATCATGGTATCTCCCCTGCCAGGTAAGTATGAGTTGGACTAAGACTCTGGAGGGCGACTGGTCAAGCACACGCCTGTCAAGTGGGGGAGATTCTCCTGATGCAGCACAAATGAACTTTCAGCTGGGGACAACAACTGAAGGGAAGCGGATGGGTGCCTATTCCTGAAGCACCTCAAATGTCAAACTGTACGGACAAGTACAATTATAAGCATTCCCAGGGTGCAGCAGATATATTTGCATACGATGGGTTATCCAAGCAGTCAGCTGCAATACTCATCTGCATATGAAAAGAGAAAGACAGTAGAATGCCATCTATATAGGCCTGATTTGCATAAAGAAGCTCTGCAGGAAGAACTGTGCCCTGAAATAATCAGCAGCAAAAGGACACAGAGTGGTTCTATCAACCCTAGAATTATCAGAGAACAGGCAGTCATAGAGTACATGTCATATCTGGCAGAATGGCATCAGCACAGGGGGAAGAAAGCAAGCCAGGGAAAAAATCAGGCCGGATAGGGCTACAATATCAAGATATCGCGCTGCCGATAAAGCATTTAGATCATGCGCTTTCTGCAAGAAGGCTAGGTCACACAACTAAAGCTGACTTTTACCAGAGATGATCAGGGGAGAGCGCGAACGCAGTCCCCCACTACCACAAATTATGCAGTCGAGTTTCCCGCATTTGGGGAAATCGCAGGGGTCAGCACACCTGGAGTGCAATGGATGAACCTCACCCTGGGAGAACCACCTTTGTGATCATGGTATCTCCCCTGCCAGGTAAGTATGAGTTGGACTAAGACTCTGGAGGGCGACTGGTCAAGCACACGCCTGTCAAGTGGGGGAGATTCTCCTGATGCAGCACAAATGAACTTTCAGCTGGGGACAACAACTGAAGGGAAGCGGATGGGTGCCTATTCCTGAAGCACCTCAAATGTCAAACTGTACGGACAAGTACAATTATAAGCATTCCCAGGGTGCAGCAGATATATTTGCATACGATGGGTTATCCAAGCAGTCAGCTGCAATACTCATCTGCATATGAAAAGAGAAAGACAGTAGAATGCCATCTATATAGGCCTGATTTGCATAAAGAAGCTCTGCAGGAAGAACTGTGCCCTGAAATAATCAGCAGCAAAAGGACACAGAGTGGTTCTATCAACCCTAGAATTATCAGAGAACAGGCAGTCATAGAGTACATGTCATATCTGGCAGAATGGCATCAGCACAGGGGGAAGAAAGCAAGCCAGGGAAAAAATCAGGCCGGATAGGGCTACAATATCAAGATATCGCGCTGCCGATAAAGCATTTAGATCATGCGCTTTCTGCAAGAAGGCTAGGTCACACAACTAAAGCTGACTTTTACCAGAGATGATCAGGGGAGAGCGCGAACGCAGTCCCCCACTACCACAAATTATGCAGTCGAGTTTCCCGCATTTGGGGAAATCGCAGGGGTCAGCACATCCGGAGTGCAATGGATGAACCTCACCCTGGGAGAACCACCTTTGTGATCATGGTATCTCCCCTGCCAGGTAAGTATGAGTTGGACTAAGACTCTGGAGGGCGACTGGTCAAGCACACGCCTGTCAAGTGGGGGAGATTCTCCTGATGCAGCACAAATGAACTTTCAGCTGGGGACAACAACTGAAGGGAAGCGGATGGGTGCCTATTCCTGAAGCACCTCAAATGTCAAACTGTACGGACAAGTACAATTATAAGCATTCCCAGGGTGCAGCAGATATATTTGCATACGATGGGTTATCCAAGCAGTCAGCTGCAATACTCATCTGCATATGAAAAGAGAAAGACAGTAGAATGCCATCTATATAGGCCTGATTTGCATAAAGAAGCTCTGCAGGAAGAACTGTGCCCTGAAATAATCAGCAGCAAAAGGACACAGAGTGGTTCTATCAACCCTAGAATTATCAGAGAACAGGCAGTCATAGAGTACATGTCATATCTGGCAGAATGGCATCAGCACAGGGGGAAGAAAGCAAGCCAGGGAAAAAATCAGGCCGGATAGGGCTACAATATCAAGATATCGCGCTGCCGATAAAGCATTTAGATCATGCGCTTTCTGCAAGAAGGCTAGGTCACACAACTAAAGCTGACTTTTACCAGAGATGATCAGGGGAGAGCGCGAACGCAGTCCCCCACTACCACAAATTATGCAGTCGAGTTTCCCGCATTTGGGGAAATCGCAGGGGTCAGCACACCTGGAGTGCAATGGATGAACCTCACCCTGGGAGAACCACCTTTGTGATCATGGTATCTCCCCTGCCAGGTAAGTATGAGTTGGACTAAGACTCTGGAGGGCGACTGGTCAAGCACACGCCTGTCAAGTGGGGGAGATTCTCCTGATGCAGCACAAATGAACTTTCAGCTGGGGACAACAACTGAAGGGAAGCGGATGGGTGCCTATTCCTGAAGCACCTCAAATGTCAAACTGTACGGACAAGTACAATTATAAGCATTCCCAGGGTGCAGCAGATATATTTGCATACGATGGGTTATCCAAGCAGTCAGCTGCAATACTCATCTGCATATGAAAAGAGAAAGACAGTAGAATGCCATCTATATAGGCCTGATTTGCATAAAGAAGCTCTGCAGGAAGAACTGTGCCCTGAAATAATCAGCAGCAAAAGGACACAGAGTGGTTCTATCAACCCTAGAATTATCAGAGAACAGGCAGTCATAGAGTACATGTCATATCTGGCAGAATGGCATCAGCACAGGGGGAAGAAAGCAAGCCAGGGAAAAAATCAGGCCGGATAGGGCTACAATATCAAGATATCGCGCTGCCGATAAAGCATTTAGATCATGCGCTTTCTGCAAGAAGGCTAGGTCACACAACTAAAGCTGACTTTTACCAGAGATGATCAGGGGAGAGCGCGAACGCAGTCCCCCACTACCACAAATTATGCAGTCGAGTTTCCCGCATTTGGGGAAATCGCAGGGGTCAGCACATCCGGAGTGCAATGGATGAACCTCACCCTGGGAGAACCACCTTTGTGATCATGGTATCTCCCCTGCCAGGTAAGTATGAGTTGGACTAAGACTCTGGAGGGCGACTGGTCAAGCACACGCCTGTCAAGTGGGGGAGATTCTCCTGATGCAGCACAAATGAACTTTCAGCTGGGGACAACAACTGAAGGGAAGCGGATGGGTGCCTATTCCTGAAGCACCTCAAATGTCAAACTGTACGGACAAGTACAATTA
The DNA here is from genome assembly GCF_038048845.1 of Mixophyes fleayi. Lineage (NCBI taxonomy): Eukaryota > Metazoa > Chordata > Amphibia > Anura > Limnodynastidae > Mixophyes > Mixophyes fleayi. The sequence goes on from NW_027445965.1 coordinate 3,831, forward strand.
TAAGCATTCCCAGGGTGCAGCAGATATATTTGCATACGATGGGTTATCCAAGCAGTCAGCTGCAATACTCATCTGCATATGAAAAGAGAAAGACAGTAGAATGCCATCTATATAGGCCTGATTTGCATAAAGAAGCTCTGCAGGAAGAACTGTGCCCTGAAATAATCAGCAGCAAAAGGACACAGAGTGGTTCTATCAACCCTAGAATTATCAGAGAACAGGCAGTCATAGAGTACATGTCATATCTGGCAGAATGGCATCAGCACAGGGGGAAGAAAGCAAGCCAGGGAAAAAATCAGGCCGGATAGGGCTACAATATCAAGATATCGCGCTGCCGATAAAGCATTTAGATCATGCGCTTTCTGCAAGAAGGCTAGGTCACACAACTAAAGCTGACTTTTACCAGAGATGATCAGGGGAGAGCGCGAACGCAGTCCCCACTACCACAAATTATGCAGTCGAGTTTCCCGCATTTGGGGAAATCGCAGGGGTCAGCACACCTGGAGTGCAATGGATGAACCTCACCCTGGGAGAACCACCTTTGTGATCATGGTATCTCCCCTGCCAGGTAAGTATGAGTTGGACTAAGACTCTGGAGGGCGACTGGTCAAGCACACGCCTGTCAAGTGGGGGAGATTCTCCTGATGCAGCACAAATGAACTTTCAGCTGGGGACAACAACTGAAGGGAAGCGGATGGGTGCCTATTCCTGAAGCACCTCAAATGTCAAACTGTACGGACAAGTACAATTATAAGCATTCCCAGGGTGCAGCAGATATATTTGCATACGATGGGTTATCCAAGCAGTCAGCTGCAATACTCATCTGCATATGAAAAGAGAAAGACAGTAGAATGCCATCTATATAGGCCTGATTTGCATAAAGAAGCTCTGCAGGAAGAACTGTGCCCTGAAATAATCAGCAGCAAAAGGACACAGAGTGGTTCTATCAACCCTAGAATTATCAGAGAACAGGCAGTCATAGAGTACATGTCATATCTGGCAGAATGGCATCAGCACAGGGGGAAGAAAGCAAGCCAGGGAAAAAATCAGGCCGGATAGGGCTACAATATCAAGATATCGCGCTGCCGATAAAGCATTTAGATCATGCGCTTTCTGCAAGAAGGCTAGGTCACACAACTAAAGCTGACTTTTACCAGAGATGATCAGGGGAGAGCGCGAACGCAGTCCCCCACTACCACAAATTATGCAGTCGAGTTTCCCGCATTTGGGGAAATCGCAGGGGTCAGCACATCCGGAGTGCAATGGATGAACCTCACCCTGGGAGAACCACCTTTGTGATCATGGTATCTCCCCTGCCAGGTAAGTATGAGTTGGACTAGGACTCTGGAGGGCGACTGGTCAAGCACACGCCTGTCAAGTGGGGGAGATTCTCCTGATGCAGCACAAATGAACTTTCAGCTGGGGACAACAACTGAAGGGAAGCGGATGGGTGCCTATTCCTGAAGCACCTCAAATGTCAAACTGTACGGACAAGTACAATTATAAGCATTCCCAGGGTGCAGCAGATATATTTGCATACGATGGGTTATCCAAGCAGTCAGCTGCAATACTCATCTGCATATGAAAAGAGAAAGACAGTAGAATGCCATCTATATAGGCCTGATTTGCATAAAGAAGCTCTGCAGGAAGAACTGTGCCCTGAAATAATCAGCAGCAAAAGGACACAGAGTGGTTCTATCAACCCTAGAATTATCAGAGAACAGGCAGTCATAGAGTACATGTCATATCTGGCAGAATGGCATCAGCACAGGGGGAAGAAAGCAAGCCAGGGAAAAAATCAGGCCGGATAGGGCTACAATATCAAGATATCGCGCTGCCGATAAAGCATTTAGATCATGCGCTTTCTGCAAGAAGGCTAGGTCACACAACTAAAGCTGACTTTTACCAGAGATGATCAGGGGAGAGCGCGAACGCAGTCCCCCACTACCACAAATTATGCAGTCGAGTTTCCCGCATTTGGGGAAATCGCAGGGGTCAGCACATCCGGAGTGCAATGGATGAACCTCACCCTGGGAGAACCACCTTTGTGATCATGGTATCTCCCCTGCCAGGTAAGTATGAGTTGGACTAGGACTCTGGAGGGCGACTGGTCAAGCACACGCCTGTCAAGTGGGGGAGATTCTCCTGATGCAGCACAAATGAACTTTCAGCTGGGGACAACAACTGAAGGGAAGCGGATGGGTGCCTATTCCTGAAGCACCTCAAATGTCAAACTGTACGGACAAGTACAATTATAAGCATTCCCAGGGTGCAGCAGATATATTTGCATACGATGGGTTATCCAAGCAGTCAGCTGCAATACTCATCTGCATATGAAAAGAGAAAGACAGTAGAATGCCATCTATATAGGCCTGATTTGCATAAAGAAGCTCTGCAGGAAGAACTGTGCCCTGAAATAATCAGCAGCAAAAGGACACAGAGTGGTTCTATCAACCCTAGAATTATCAGAGAACAGGCAGTCATAGAGTACATGTCATATCTGGCAGAATGGCATCAGCACAGGGGGAAGAAAGCAAGCCAGGGAAAAAAATCAGGCCGGATAGGGCTACAATATCAAGATATCGCGCTGCCGATAAAGCATTTAGATCATGCGCTTTCTGCAAGAAGGCTAGGTCACACAACTAAAGCTGACTTTTACCAGAGATGATCAGGGGAGAGCGAACGCAGTCCCCCACTACCACAAATTATGCAGTCGAGTTTCCCGCATTTGGGGAAATCGCAGGGGTCAGCACATCCGGAGTGCAATGGATGAACCTCACCCTGGGAGAACCACCTTTGTGATCATGGTATCTCCCCTGCCAGGTAAGTATGAGTTGGACTAGGACTCTGGAGGGCGACTGGTCAAGCACACGCCTGTCAAGTGGGGGAGATTCTCCTGATGCAGCACAAATGAACTTTCAGCTGGGGACAACAACTGAAGGGAAGCGGATGGGTGCCTATTCCTGAAGCACCTCAAATGTCAAACTGTACGGACAAGTACAATTATAAGCATTCCCAGGGTGCAGCAGATATATTTGCATACGATGGGTTATCCAAGCAGTCAGCTGCAATACTCATCTGCATATGAAAAGAGAAAGACAGTAGAATGCCATCTATATAGGCCTGATTTGCATAAAGAAGCTCTGCAGGAAGAACTGTGCCCTGAAATAATCAGCAGCAAAAGGACACAGAGTGGTTCTATCAACCCTAGAATTATCAGAGAACAGGCAGTCATAGAGTACATGTCATATCTGGCAGAATGGCATCAGCACAGGGGGAAGAAAGCAAGCCAGGGAAAAAATCAGGCCGGATAGGGCTACAATATCAAGATATCGCGCTGCCGATAAAGCATTTAGATCATGCGCTTTCTGCAAGAAGGCTAGGTCACACAACTAAAGCTGACTTTTACCAGAGATGATCAGGGGAGAGCGCGAACGCAGTCCCCCACTACCACAAATTATGCAGTCGAGTTTCCCGCATTTGGGGAAATCGCAGGGGTCAGCACATCCGGAGTGCAATGGATGAACCTCACCCTGGGAGAACCACCTTTGTGATCATGGTATCTCCCCTGCCAGGTAAGTATGAGTTGGACTAGGACTCTGGAGGGCGACTGGTCAAGCACACGCCTGTCAAGTGGGGGAGATTCTCCTGATGCAGCACAAATGAACTTTCAGCTGGGGACAACAACTGAAGGGAAGCGGATGGGTGCCTATTCCTGAAGCACCTCAAATGTCAAACTGTACGGACAAGTACAATTATAAGCATTCCCAGGGTGCAGCAGATATATTTGCATACGATGGGTTATCCAAGCAGTCAGCTGCAATACTCATCTGCATATGAAAAGAGAAAGACAGTAGAATGCCATCTATATAGGCCTGATTTGCATAAAGAAGCTCTGCAGGAAGAACTGTGCCCTGAAATAATCAGCAGCAAAAGGACACAGAGTGGTTCTATCAACCCTAGAATTATCAGAGAACAGGCAGTCATAGAGTACATGTCATATCTGGCAGAATGGCATCAGCACAGGGGGAAGAAAGCAAGCCAGGGAAAAAATCAGGCCGGATAGGGCTACAATATCAAGATATCGCGCTGCCGATAAAGCATTTAGATCATGCGCTTTCTGCAAGAAGGCTAGGTCACACAACTAAAGCTGACTTTTACCAGAGATGATCAGGGGAGAGCGCGAACGCAGTTCCCCCACTACCACAAATTATGCAGTCGAGTTTCCCGCATTTGGGGAAATCGCAGGGGTCAGCACATCCGGAGTGCAATGGATGAACCTCACCCTGGGAGAACCACCTTTGTGATCATGGTATCTCCCCTGCCAGGTAAGTATGAGTTGGACTAGGACTCTGGAGGGCGACTGGTCAAGCACACGCCTGTCAAGTGGGGGAGATTCTCCTGATGCAGCACAAATGAACTTTCAGCTGGGGACAACAACTGAAGGGAAGCGGATGGGTGCCTATTCCTGAAGCACCTCAAATGTCAAACTGTACGGACAAGTACAATTATAAGCATTCCCAGGGTGCAGCAGATATATTTGCATACGATGGGTTATCCAAGCAGTCAGCTGCAATACTCATCTGCATATGAAAAGAGAAAGACAGTAGAATGCCATCTATATAGGCCTGATTTGCATAAAGAAGCTCTGCAGGAAGAACTGTGCCCTGAAATAATCAGCAGCAAAAGGACACAGAGTGGTTCTATCAACCCTAGAATTATCAGAGAACAGGCAGTCATAGAGTACATGTCATATCTGGCAGAATGGCATCAGCACAGGGGGAAGAAAGCAAGCCAGGGAAAAAATCAGGCCGGATAGGGCTACAATATCAAGATATCGCGCTGCCGATAAAGCATTTAGATCATGCGCTTTCTGCAAGAAGGCTAGGTCACACAACTAAAGCTGACTTTTACCAGAGATGATCAGGGGAGAGCGCGAACGCAGTCCCCCACTACCACAAATTATGCAGTCGAGTTTCCCGCATTTGGGGAAATCGCAGGGGTCAGCACACCTGGAGGGCAATGGATGAACCTCACCCTGGGAGAACCACCTTTGTGATCATGGTATCTCCCCTGCCAGGTAAGTATGAGTTGGACTAAGACTCTGGAGGGCGACTGGTCAAGCACACGCCTGTCAAGTGGGGGAGATTCTCCTGATGCAGCACAAATGAACTTTCAGCTGGGGACAACAACTGAAGGGAAGCGGATGGGTGCCTATTCCTGAAGCACCTCAAATGTCAAACTGTACGGACAAGTACAATTATAAGCATTCCCAGGGTGCAGCAGATATATTTGCATACGATGGGTTATCCAAGCAGTCAGCTGCAATACTCATCTGCATATGAAAAGAGAAAGACAGTAGAATGCCATCTATATAGGCCTGATTTGCATAAAGAAGCTCTGCAGGAAGAACTGTGCCCTGAAATAATCAGCAGCAAAAGGACACAGAGTGGTTCTATCAACCCTAGAATTATCAGAGAACAGGCAGTCATAGAGTACATGTCATATCTGGCAGAATGGCATCAGCACAGGGGGAAGAAAGCAAGCCAGGGAAAAAATCAGGCCGGATAGGGCTACAATATCAAGATATCGCGCTGCCGATAAAGCATTTAGATCATGCGCTTTCTGCAAGAAGGCTAGGTCACACAACTAAAGCTGACTTTTACCAGAGATGATCAGGGGAGAGCGCGAACGCAGTCCCCCACTACCACAAATTATGCAGTCGAGTTTCCCGCATTTGGGGAAATCGCAGGGGTCAGCACATCCGGAGTGCAATGGATGAACCTCACCCTGGGAGAACCACCTTTGTGATCATGGTATCTCCCCTGCCAGGTAAGTATGAGTTGGACTAGGACTCTGGAGGGCGACTGGTCAAGCACACGCCTGTCAAGTGGGGGAGATTCTCCTGATGCAGCACAAATGAACTTTCAGCTGGGGACAACAACTGAAGGGAAGCGGATGGGTGCCTATTCCTGAAGCACCTCAAATGTCAAACTGTACGGACAAGTACAATTATAAGCATTCCCAGGGTGCAGCAGATATATTTGCATACGATGGGTTATCCAAGCAGTCAGCTGCAATACTCATCTGCATATGAAAAGAGAAAGACAGTAGAATGCCATCTATATAGGCCTGATTTGCATAAAGAAGCTCTGCAGGAAGAACTGTGCCCTGAAATAATCAGCAGCAAAAGGACACAGAGTGGTTCTATCAACCCTAGAATTATCAGAGAACAGGCAGTCATAGAGTACATGTCATATCTGGCAGAATGGCATCAGCACAGGGGGAAGAAAGCAAGCCAGGGAAAAAATCAGGCCGGATAGGGCTACAATATCAAGATATCGCGCTGCCGATAAAGCATTTAGATCATGCGCTTTCTGCAAGAAGGCTAGGTCACACAACTAAAGCTGACTTTTACCAGAGATGATCAGGGGAGAGCGCGAACGCAGTCCCCCACTACCACAAATTATGCAGTCGAGTTTCCCGCATTTGGGGAAATCGCAGGGGTCAGCACATCCGGAGTGCAATGGATGAACCTCACCCTGGGAGAACCACCTTTGTGATCATGGTATCTCCCCTGCCAGGTAAGTATGAGTTGGACTAGGACTCTGGAGGGCGACTGGTCAAGCACACGCCTGTCAAGTGGGGGAGATTCTCCTGATGCAGCACAAATGAACTTTCAGCTGGGGACAACAACTGAAGGGAAGCGGATGGGTGCCTATTCCTGAAGCACCTCAAATGTCAAACTGTACGGACAAGTACAATTATAAGCATTCCCAGGGTGCAGCAGATATATTTGCATACGATGGGTTATCCAAGCAGTCAGCTGCAATACTCATCTGCATATGAAAAGAGAAAGACAGTAGAATGCCATCTATATAGGCCTGATTTGCATAAAGAAGCTCTGCAGGAAGAACTGTGCCCTGAAATAATCAGCAGCAAAAGGACACAGAGTGGTTCTATCAACCCTAGAATTATCAGAGAACAGGCAGTCATAGAGTACATGTCATATCTGGCAGAATGGCATCAGCACAGGGGGAAGAAAGCAAGCCAGGGAAAAAATCAGGCCGGATAGGGCTACAATATCAAGATATCGCGCTGCCGATAAAGCATTTAGATCATGCGCTTTCTGCAAGAAGGCTAGGTCACACAACTAAAGCTGACTTTTACCAGAGATGATCAGGGGAGAGCGCGAACGCAGTCCCCCACTACCACAAATTATGCAGTCGAGTTTCCCGCATTTGGGGAAATCGCAGGGGTCAGCACATCCGGAGTGCAATGGATGAACCTCACCCTGGGAGAACCACCTTTGTGATCATGGTATCTCCCCTGCCAGGTAAGTATGAGTTGGACTAGGACTCTGGAGGGCGACTGGTCAAGCACACGCCTGTCAAGTGGGGGAGATTCTCCTGATGCAGCACAAATGAACTTTCAGCTGGGGACAACAACTGAAGGGAAGCGGATGGGTGCCTATTCCTGAAGCACCTCAAATGTCAAACTGTACGGACAAGTACAATTATAAGCATTCCCAGGGTGCAGCAGATATATTTGCATACGATGGGTTATCCAAGCAGTCAGCTGCAATACTCATCTGCATATGAAAAGAGAAAGACAGTAGAATGCCATCTATATAGGCCTGATTTGCATAAAGAAGCTCTGCAGGAAGAACTGTGCCCTGAAATAATCAGCAGCAAAAGGACACAGAGTGGTTCTATCAACCCTAGAATTATCAGAGAACAGGCAGTCATAGAGTACATGTCATATCTGGCAGAATGGCATCAGCACAGGGGGAAGAAAGCAAGCCAGGGAAAAAATCAGGCCGGATAGGGCTACAATATCAAGATATCGCACTGCCGATAAAGCATTTAGATCATGCGCTTTCTGCAAGAAGGCTAGGTCACACAACTAAAGCTGACTTTTACCAGAGATGATCAGGGGAGAGCGCGAACGCAGTCCCCCACTACCACAAATTATGCAGTCGAGTTTCCCGCATTTGGGGAAATCGCAGGGGTCAGCACATCCGGAGTGCAATGGATGAACCTCACCCTGGGAGAACCACCTTTGTGATCATGGTATCTCCCCTGCCAGGTAAGTATGAGTTGGACTAGGACTCTGGAGGGCGACTGGTCAAGCACACGCCTGTCAAGTGGGGGAGATTCTCCTGATGCAGCACAAATGAACTTTCAGCTGGGGACAACAACTGAAGGGAAGCGGATGGGTGCCTATTCCTGAAGCACCTCAAATGTCAAACTGTACGGACAAGTACAATTATAAGCATTCCCAGGGTGCAGCAGATATATTTGCATACGATGGGTTATCCAAGCAGTCAGCTGCAATACTCATCTGCATATGAAAAGAGAAAGACAGTAGAATGCCATCTATATAGGCCTGATTTGCATAAAGAAGCTCTGCAGGAAGAACTGTGCCCTGAAATAATCAGCAGCAAAAGGACACAGAGTGGTTCTATCAACCCTAGAATTATCAGAGAACAGGCAGTCATAGAGTACATGTCATATCTGGCAGAATGGCATCAGCACAGGGGGAAGAAAGCAAGCCAGGGAAAAAATCAGGCCGGATAGGGCTACAATATCAAGATATCGCGCTGCCGATAAAGCATTTAGATCATGCGCTTTCTGCAAGAAGGCTAGGTCACACAACTAAAGCTGACTTTTACCAGAGATGATCAGGGGAGAGCGCGAACGCAGTCCCCCACTACCACAAATTATGCAGTTGAGTTTCCCGCATTTGGGGAAATCGCAGGGGTCAGCACATCCGGAGTGCAATGGATGAACCTCACCCTGGGAGAACCACCTTTGTGATCATGGTATCTCCCCTGCCAGGTAAGTATGAGTTGGACTAGGACTCTGGAGGGCGACTGGTCAAGCACACGCCTGTCAAGTGGGGGAGATTCTCCTGATGCAGCACAAATGAACTTTCAGCTGGGGACAACAACTGAAGGGAAGCGGATGGGTGCCTATTCCTGAAGCACCTCAAATGTCAAACTGTACGGACAAGTACAATTATAAGCATTCCCAGGGTGCAGCAGATATATTTGCATACGATGGGTTATCCAAGCAGTCAGCTGCAATACTCATCTGCATATGAAAAGAGAAAGACAGTAGAATGCCATCTATATAGGCCTGATTTGCATAAAGAAGCTCTGCAGGAAGAACTGTGCCCTGAAATAATCAGCAGCAAAAGGACACAGAGTGGTTCTATCAACCCTAGAATTATCAGAGAACAGGCAGTCATAGAGTACATGTCATATCTGGCAGAATGGCATCAGCACAGGGGGAAGAAAGCAAGCCAGGGAAAAAATCAGGCCGGATAGGGCTACAATATCAAGATATCGCGCTGCCGATAAAGCATTTAGATCATGCGCTTTCTGCAAGAAGGCTAGGTCACACAACTAAAGCTGACTTTTACCAGAGATGATCAGGGGAGAGCGCGAACGCAGTCCCCCACTACCACAAATTATGCAGTCGAGTTTCCCGCATTTGGGGAAATCGCAGGGGTCAGCACATCCGGAGTGCAATGGATGAACCTCACCCTGGGAGAACCACCTTTGTGATCATGGTATCTCCCCTGCCAGGTAAGTATGAGTTGGACTAGGACTCTGGAGGGCGACTGGTCAAGCACACGCCTGTCAAGTGGGGGAGATTCTCCTGATGCAGCACAAATGAACTTTCAGCTGGGGACAACAACTGAAGGGAAGCGGATGGGTGCCTATTCCTGAAGCACCTCAAATGTCAAACTGTACGGACAAGTACAATTATAAGCATTCCCAGGGTGCAGCAGATATATTTGCATACGATGGGTTATCCAAGCAGTCAGCTGCAATACTCATCTGCATATGAAAAGAGAAAGACAGTAGAATGCCATCTATATAGGCCTGATTTGCATAAAGAAGCTCTGCAGGAAGAACTGTGCCCTGAAATAATCAGCAGCAAAAGGACACAGAGTGGTTCTATCAACCCTAGAATTATCAGAGAACAGGCAGTCATAGAGTACATGTCATATCTGGCAGAATGGCATCAGCACAGGGGGAAGAAAGCAAGCCAGGGAAAAAATCAGGCCGGATAGGGCTACAATATCAAGATATCGCGCTGCCGATAAAGCATTTAGATCATGCGCTTTCTGCAAGAAGGCTAGGTCACACAACTAAAGCTGACTTTTACCAGAGATGATCAGGGGAGAGCGCGAACGCAGTCCCCCACTACCACAAATTATGCAGTCGAGTTTCCCGCATTTGGGGAAATCGCAGGGGTCAGCACATCCGGAGTGCAATGGATGAACCTCACCCTGGGAGAACCACCTTTGTGATCATGGTATCTCCCCTGCCAGGTAAGTATGAGTTGGACTAGGACTCTGGAGGGCGACTGGTCAAGCACACGCCTGTCAAGTGGGGGAGATTCTCCTGATGCAGCACAAATGAACTTTCAGCTGGGGACAACAACTGAAGGGAAGCGGATGGGTGCCTATTCCTGAAGCACCTCAAATGTCAAACTGTACGGACAAGTACAATTATAAGCATTCCCAGGGTGCAGCAGATATATTTGCATACGATGGGTTATCCAAGCAGTCAGCTGCAATACTCATCTGCATATGAAAAGAGAAAGACAGTAGAATGCCATCTATATAGGCCTGATTTGCATAAAGAAGCTCTGCAGGAAGAACTGTGCCCTGAAATAATCAGCAGCAAAAGGACACAGAGTGGTTCTATCAACCCTAGAATTATCAGAGAACAGGCAGTCATAGAGTACATGTCATATCTGGCAGAATGGCATCAGCACAGGGGGAAGAAAGCAAGCCAGGGAAAAAATCAGGCCGGATAGGGCTACAATATCAAGATATCGCGCTGCCGATAAAGCATTTAGATCATGCGCTTTCTGCAAGAAGGCTAGGTCACACAACTAAAGCTGACTTTTACCAGAGATGATCAGGGGAGAGCGCGAACGCAGTCCCCCACTACCACAAATTATGCAGTCGAGTTTCCCACATTTGGGGAAATCGCAGGGGTCAGCACATCCGGAGTGCAATGGATGAACCTCACCCTGGGAGAACCACCTTTGTGATCATGGTATCTCCCCTGCCAGGTAAGTATGAGTTGGACTAGGACTCTGGAGGGCGACTGGTCAAGCACACGCCTGTCAAGTGGGGGAGATTCTCCTGATGCAGCACAAATGAACTTTCAGCTGGGGACAACAACTGAAGGGAAGCGGATGGGTGCCTATTCCTGAAGCACCTCAAATGTCAAACTGTACGGACAAGTACAATTATAAGCATTCCCAGGGTGCAGCAGATATATTTGCATACGATGGGTTATCCAAGCAGTCAGCTGCAATACTCATCTGCATATGAAAAGAGAAAGACAGTAGAATGCCATCTATATAGGCCTGATTTGCATAAAGAAGCTCTGCAGGAAGAACTGTGCCCTGAAATAATCAGCAGCAAAAGGACACAGAGTGGTTCTATCAACCCTAGAATTATCAGAGAACAGGCAGTCATAGAGTACATGTCATATCTGGCAGAATGGCATCAGCACAGGGGGAAGAAAGCAAGCCAGGGAAAAAATCAGGCCGGATAGGGCTACAATATCAAGATATCACGCTGCCGATAAAGCATTTAGATCATGCGCTTTCTGCAAGAAGGCTAGGTCACACAACTAAAGCTGACTTTTACCAGAGATGATCAGGGGAGAGCGCGAACGCAGTCCCCCACTACCACAAATTATGCAGTCGAGTTTCCCGCATTTGGGGAAATCGCAGGGGTCAGCACATCCGGAGTGCAATGGATGAACCTCACCCTGGGAGAACCACCTTTGTGATCATGGTATCTCCCCTGCCAGGTAAGTATGAGTTGGACTAGGACTCTGGAGGGCGACTGGTCAAGCACACGCCTGTCAAGTGGGGGAGATTCTCCTGATGCAGCACAAATGAACTTTCAGCTGGGGACAACAACTGAAGGGAAGCGGATGGGTGCCTATTCCTGAAGCACCTCAAATGTCAAACTGTACGGACAAGTACAATTATAAGCATTCCCAGGGTGCAGCAGATATATTTGCATACGATGGGTTATCCAAGCAGTCAGCTGCAATACTCATCTGCATATGAAAAGAGAAAGACAGTAGAATGCCATCTATATAGGCCTGATTTGCATAAAGAAGCTCTGCAGGAAGAACTGTGCCCTGAAATAATCAGCAGCAAAAGGACACAGAGTGGTTCTATCAACCCTAGAATTATCAGAGAACAGGCAGTCATAGAGTACATGTCATATCTGGCAGAATGGCATCAGCACAGGGGGAAGAAAGCAAGCCAGGGAAAAAATCAGGCCGGATAGGGCTACAATATCAAGATATCGCGCTGCCGATAAAGCATTTAGATCATGCGCTTTCTGCAAGAAGGCTAGGTCACACAACTAAAGCTGACTTTTACCAGAGATGATCAGGGGAGAGCGCGAACGCAGTCCCCCACTACCACAAATTATGCAGTCGAGTTTCCCGCATTTGGGGAAATCGCAGGGGTCAGCACATCCGGAGTGCAATGGATGAACCTCACCCTGGGAGAACCACCTTTGTGATCATGGTATCTCCCCTGCCAGGTAAGTATGAGTTGGACTAGGACTCTGGAGGGTGACTGGTCAAGCACACGCCTGTCAAGTGGGGGAGATTCTCCTGATGCAGCACAAATGAACTTTCAGCTGGGGACAACAACTGAAGGGAAGCGGATGGGTGCCTATTCCTGAAGCACCTCAAATGTCAAACTGTACGGACAAGTACAATTATAAGCATTCCCAGGGTGCAGCAGATATATTTGCATACGATGGGTTATCCAAGCAGTCAGCTGCAATACTCATCTGCATATGAAAAGAGAAAGACAGTAGAATGCCATCTATATAGGCCTGATTTGCATAAAGAAGCTCTGCAGGAAGAACTGTGCCCTGAAATAATCAGCAGCAAAAGGACACAGAGTGGTTCTATCAACCCTAGAATTATCAGAGAACAGGCAGTCATAGAGTACATGTCATATCTGGCAGAATGGCATCAGCACAGGGGGAAGAAAGCAAGCCAGGGAAAAAATCAGGCCGGATAGGGCTACAATATCAAGATATCGCGCTGCCGATAAAGCATTTAGATCATGCGCTTTCTGCAAGAAGGCTAGGTCACACAACTAAAGCTGACTTTTACCAGAGATGATCAGGGGAGAGCGCGAACGCAGTCCCCCACTACCACAAATTATGCAGTCGAGTTTCCCGCATTTGGGGAAATCGCAGGGGTCAGCACATCCGGAGTGCAATGGATGAACCTCACCCTGGGAGAACCACCTTTGTGATCATGGTATCTCCCCTGCCAGGTAAGTATGAGTTGGACTAGGACTCTGGAGGGCGACTGGTCAAGCACACGCCTGTCAAGTGGGGGAGATTCTCCTGATGCAGCACAAATGAACTTTCAGCTGGGGACAACAACTGAAGGGAAGCGGATGGGTGCCTATTCCTGAAGCACCTCAAATGTCAAACTGTACGGACAAGTACAATTATAAGCATTCCCAGGGTGCAGCAGATATATTTGCATACGATGGGTTATCCAAGCAGTCAGCTGCAATACTCATCTGCATATGAAAAGAGAAAGACAGTAGAATGCCATCTATATAGGCCTGATTTGCATAAAGAAGCTCTGCAGGAAGAACTGTGCCCTGAAATAATCAGCAGCAAAAGGACACAGAGTGGTTCTATCAACCCTAGAATTATCAGAGAACAGGCAGTCATAGAGTACATGTCATATCTGGCAGAATGGCATCAGCACAGGGGGAAGAAAGCAAGCCAGGGAAAAAATCAGGCCGGATAGGGCTACAATATCAAGATATCGCGCTGCCGATAAAGCATTTAGATCATGCGCTTTCTGCAAGAAGGCTAGGTCACACAACTAAAGCTGACTTTTACCAGAGATGATCAGGGGAGAGCGCGAACGCAGTCCCCCACTACCACAAATTATGCAGTCGAGTTTCCCGCATTTGGGGAAATCGCAGGGGTCAGCACATCCGGAGTGCAATGGATGAACCTCACCCTGGGAGAACCACCTTTGTGATCATGGTATCTCCCCTGCCAGGTAAGTATGAGTTGGACTAGGACTCTGGAGGGCGACTGGTCAAGCACACGCCTGTCAAGTGGGGGAGATTCTCCTGATGCAGCACAAATGAACTTTCAGCTGGGGACAACAACTGAAGGGAAGCGGATGGGTGCCTATTCCTGAAGCACCTCAAATGTCAAACTGTACGGACAAGTACAATTATAAGCATTCCCAGGGTGCAGCAGATATATTTGCATACGATGGGTTATCCAAGCAGTCAGCTGCAATACTCATCTGCATATGAAAAGAGAAAGACAGTAGAATGCCATCTATATAGGCCTGATTTGCATAAAGAAGCTCTGCAGGAAGAACTGTGCCCTGAAATAATCAGCAGCAAAAGGACACAGAGTGGTTCTATCAACCCTAGAATTATCAGAGAACAGGCAGTCATAGAGTACATGTCATATCTGGCAGAATGGCATCAGCACAGGGGGAAGAAAGCAAGCCAGGGAAAAAATCAGGCCGGATAGGGCTACAATATCAAGATATCGCGCTGCCGATAAAGCATTTAGATCATGCGCTTTCTGCAAGAAGGCTAGGTCACACAACTAAAGCTGACTTTTACCAGAGATGATCAGGGGAGAGCGCGAACGCAGTCCCCCACTACCACAAATTATGCAGTCGAGTTTCCCGCATTTGGGGAAATCGCAGGGGTCAGCACATCCGGAGTGCAATGGATGAACCTCACCCTGGGAGAACCACCTTTGTGATCATGGTATCTCCCCTGCCAGGTAAGTATGAGTTGGACTAGGACTCTGGAGGGCGACTGGTCAAGCACACGCCTGTCAAGTGGGGGAGATTCTCCTGATGCAGCACAAATGAACTTTCAGCTGGGGACAACAACTGAAGGGAAGCGGATGGGTGCCTATTCCTGAAGCACCTCAAATGTCAAACTGTACGGACAAGTACAATTATAAGCATTCCCAGGGTGCAGCAGATATATTTGCATACGATGGGTTATCCAAGCAGTCAGCTGCAATACTCATCTGCATATGAAAAGAGAAAGACAGTAGAATGCCATCTATATAGGCCTGATTTGCATAAAGAAGCTCTGCAGGAAGAACTGTGCCCTGAAATAATCAGCAGCAAAAGGACACAGAGTGGTTCTATCAACCCTAGAATTATCAGAGAACAGGCAGTCATAGAGTACATGTCATATCTGGCAGAATGGCATCAGCACAGGGGGAAGAAAGCAAGCCAGGGGAAAAAATCAGGCCAGATAGGGCTACAATATCAAGATATCGCGCTGCCGATAAAGCATTTAGATCATGCGCTTTCTGCAAGAAGGCTAGGTCACACAACTAAAGCTGACTTTTACCAGAGATGATCAGGGGAGAGCGCGAACGCAGTCCCCCACTACCACAAATTATGCAGTCGAGTTTCCCGCATTTGGGGAAATCGCAGGGGTCAGCACATCCGGAGTGCAATGGATGAACCTCACCCTGGGAGAACCACCTTTGTGATCATGGTATCTCCCCTGCCAGGTAAGTATGAGTTGGACTAGGACTCTGGAGGGCGACTGGTCAAGCACACGCCTGTCAAGTGGGGGAGATTCTCCTGATGCAGCACAAATGAACTTTCAGCTGGGGACAACAACTGAAGGGAAGCGGATGGGTGCCTATTCCTGAAGCACCTCAAATGTCAAACTGTACGGACAAGTACAATTATAAGCATTCCCAGGGTGCAGCAGATATATTTGCATACGATGGGTTATCCAAGCAGTCAGCTGCAATACTCATCTGCATATGAAAAGAGAAAGACAGTAGAATGCCATCTATATAGGCCTGATTTGCATAAAGAAGCTCTGCAGGAAGAACTGTGCCCTGAAATAATCAGCAGCAAAAGGACACAGAGTGGTTCTATCAACCCTAGAATTATCAGAGAACAGGCAGTCATAGAGTACATGTCATATCTGGCAGAATGGCATCAGCACAGGGGGAAGAAAGCAAGCCAGGGAAAAAATCAGGCCGGATAGGGCTACAATATCAAGATATCGCGCTGCCGATAAAGCATTTAGATCATGCGCTTTCTGCAAGAAGGCTAGGTCACACAACTAAAGCTGACTTTTACCAGAGATGATCAGGGGAGAGCGCGAACGCAGTCCCCCACTACCACAAATTATGCAGTCGAGTTTCCCGCATTTGGGGAAATCGCAGGGGTCAGCACATCCGGAGTGCAATGGATGAACCTCACCCTGGGAGAACCACCTTTGTGATCATGGTATCTCCCCTGCCAGGTAAGTATGAGTTGGACTAGGACTCTGGAGGGCGACTGGTCAAGCACACGCCTGTCAAGTGGGGGAGATTCTCCTGATGCAGCACAAATGAACTTTCAGCTGGGGACAACAACTGAAGGGAAGCGGATGGGTGCCTATTCCTGAAGCACCTCAAATGTCAAACTGTACGGACAAGTACAATTATAAGCATTCCCAGGGTGCAGCAGATATATTTGCATACGATGGGTTATCCAAGCAGTCAGCTGCAATACTCATCTGCATATGAAAAGAGAAAGACAGTAGAATGCCATCTATATAGGCCTGATTTGCATAAAGAAGCTCTGCAGGAAGAACTGTGCCCTGAAATAATCAGCAGCAAAAGGACACAGAGTGGTTCTATCAACCCTAGAATTATCAGAGAACAGGCAGTCATAGAGTACATGTCATATCTGGCAGAATGGCATCAGCACAGGGGGAAGAAAGCAAGCCAGGGAAAAAATCAGGCCGGATAGGGCTACAATATCAAGATATCGCGCTGCCGATAAAGCATTTAGATCATGCGCTTTCTGCAAGAAGGCTAGGTCACACAACTAAAGCTGACTTTTACCAGAGATGATCAGGGGAGAGCGCGAACGCAGTCCCCCACTACCACAAATTATGCAGTCGAGTTTCCCGCATTTGGGGAAATCGCAGGGGTCAGCACATCCGGAGTGCAATGGATGAACCTCACCCTGGGAGAACCACCTTTGTGATCATGGTATCTCCCCTGCCAGGTAAGTATGAGTTGGACTAGGACTCTGGAGGGCGACTGGTCAAGCACACGCCTGTCAAGTGGGGGAGATTCTCCTGATGCAGCACAAATGAACTTTCAGCTGGGGACAACAACTGAAGGGAAGCGGATGGGTGCCTATTCCTGAAGCACCTCAAATGTCAAACTGTACGGACAAGTACAATTATAAGCATTCCCAGGGTGCAGCAGATATATTTGCATACGATGGGTTATCCAAGCAGTCAGCTGCAATACTCATCTGCATATGAAAAGAGAAAGACAGTAGAATGCCATCTATATAGGCCTGATTTGCATAAAGAAGCTCTGCAGGAAGAACTGTGCCCTGAAATAATCAGCAGCAAAAGGACACAGAGTGGTTCTATCAACCCTAGAATTATCAGAGAACAGGCAGTCATAGAGTACATGTCATATCTGGCAGAATGGCATCAGCACAGGGGGAAGAAAGCAAGCCAGGGAAAAAATCAGGCCGGATAGGGCTACAATATCAAGATATCGCGCTGCCGATAAAGCATTTAGATCATGCGCTTTCTGCAAGAAGGCTAGGTCACACAACTAAAGCTGACTTTTACCAGAGATGATCAGGGGAGAGCGCGAACGCAGTCCCCCACTACCACAAATTATGCAGTCGAGTTTCCCGCATTTGGGGAAATCGCAGGGGTCAGCACATCCGGAGTGCAATGGATGAACCTCACCCTGGGAGAACCACCTTTGTGATCATGGTATCTCCCCTGCCAGGTAAGTATGAGTTGGACTAGGACTCTGGAGGGCGACTGGTCAAGCACACGCCTGTCAAGTGGGGGAGATTCTCCTGATGCAGCACAAATGAACTTTCAGCTGGGGACAACAACTGAAGGGAAGCGGATGGGTGCCTATTCCTGAAGCACCTCAAATGTCAAACTGTACGGACAAGTACAATTATAAGCATTCCCAGGGTGCAGCAGATATATTTGCATACGATGGGTTATCCAAGCAGTCAGCTGCAATACTCATCTGCATATGAAAAGAGAAAGACAGTAGAATGCCATCTATATAGGCCTGATTTGCATAAAGAAGCTCTGCAGGAAGAACTGTGCCCTGAAATAATCAGCAGCAAAAGGACACAGAGTGGTTCTATCAACCCTAGAATTATCAGAGAACAGGCAGTCATAGAGTACATGTCATATCTGGCAGAATGGCATCAGCACAGGGGGAAGAAAGCAAGCCAGGGAAAAAATCAGGCCGGATAGGGCTACAATATCAAGATATCGCGCTGCCGATAAAGCATTTAGATCATGCGCTTTCTGCAAGAAGGCTAGGTCACACAACTAAAGCTGACTTTTACCAGAGATGATCAGGGGAGAGCGCGAACGCAGTCCCCCACTACCACAAATTATGCAGTCGAGTTTCCCGCATTTGGGGAAATCGCAGGGGTCAGCACATCCGGAGTGCAATGGATGAACCTCACCCTGGGAGAACCACCTTTGTGATCATGGTATCTCCCCTGCCAGGTAAGTATGAGTTGGACTAGGACTCTGGAGGGCGACTGGTCAAGCACACGCCTGTCAAGTGGGGGAGATTCTCCTGATGCAGCACAAATGAACTTTCAGCTGGGGACAACAACTGAAGGGAAGCGGATGGGTGCCTATTCCTGAAGCACCTCAAATGTCAAACTGTACGGACAAGTACAATTATAAGCATTCCCAGGGTGCAGCAGATATATTTGCATACGATGGGTTATCCAAGCAGTCAGCTGCAATACTCATCTGCATATGAAAAGAGAAAGACAGTAGAATGCCATCTATATAGGCCTGATTTGCATAAAGAAGCTCTGCAGGAAGAACTGTGCCCTGAAATAATCAGCAGCAAAAGGACACAGAGTGGTTCTATCAACCCTAGAATTATCAGAGAACAGGCAGTCATAGAGTACATGTCATATCTGGCAGAATGGCATCAGCACAGGGGGAAGAAAGCAAGCCAGGGAAAAAATCAGGCCGGATAGGGCTACAATATCAAGATATCGCGCTGCCGATAAAGCATTTAGATCATGCGCTTTCTGCAAGAAGGCTAGGTCACACAACTAAAGCTGACTTTTACCAGAGATGATCAGGGGAGAGCGCGAACGCAGTCCCCCACTACCACAAATTATGCAGTCGAGTTTCCCGCATTTGGGGAAATCGCAGGGGTCAGCACATCCGGAGTGCAATGGATGAACCTCACCCTGGGAGAACCACCTTTGTGATCATGGTATCTCCCCTGCCAGGTAAGTATGAGTTGGACTAGGACTCTGGAGGGCGACTGGTCAAGCACACGCCTGTCAAGTGGGGGAGATTCTCCTGATGCAGCACAAATGAACTTTCAGCTGGGGACAACAACTGAAGGGAAGCGGATGGGTGCCTATTCCTGAAGCACCTCAAATGTCAAACTGTACGGACAAGTACAATTATAAGCATTCCCAGGGTGCAGCAGATATATTTGCATACGATGGGTTATCCAAGCAGTCAGCTGCAATACTCATCTGCATATGAAAAGAGAAAGACAGTAGAATGCCATCTATATAGGCCTGATTTGCATAAAGAAGCTCTGCAGGAAGAACTGTGCCCTGAAATAATCAGCAGCAAAAGGACACAGAGTGGTTCTATCAACCCTAGAATTATCAGAGAACAGGCAGTCATAGAGTACATGTCATATCTGGCAGAATGGCATCAGCACAGGGGGAAGAAAGCAAGCCAGGGAAAAAATCAGGCCGGATAGGGCTACAATATCAAGATATCACGCTGCCGATAAAGCATTTAGATCATGCGCTTTCTGCAAGAAGGCTAGGTCACACAACTAAAGCTGACTTTTACCAGAGATGATCAGGGGAGAGCGCGAACGCAGTCCCCCACTACCACAAATTATGCAGTCGAGTTTCCCGCATTTGGGGAAATCGCAGGGGTCAGCACATCCGGAGTGCAATGGATGAACCTCACCCTGGGAGAACCACCTTTGTGATCATGGTATCTCCCCTGCCAGGTAAGTATGAGTTGGACTAGGACTCTGGAGGGCGACTGGTCAAGCACACGCCTGTCAAGTGGGGGAGATTCTCCTGATGCAGCACAAATGAACTTTCAGCTGGGGACAACAACTGAAGGGAAGCGGATGGGTGCCTATTCCTGAAGCACCTCAAATGTCAAACTGTACGGACAAGTACAATTATAAGCATTCCCAGGGTGCAGCAGATATATTTGCATACGATGGGTTATCCAAGCAGTCAGCTGCAATACTCATCTGCATATGAAAAGAGAAAGACAGTAGAATGCCATCTATATAGGCCTGATTTGCATAAAGAAGCTCTGCAGGAAGAACTGTGCCCTGAAATAATCAGCAGCAAAAGGACACAGAGTGGTTCTATCAACCCTAGAATTATCAGAGAACAGGCAGTCATAGAGTACATGTCATATCTGGCAGAATGGCATCAGCACAGGGGGAAGAAAGCAAGCCAGGGAAAAAATCAGGCCGGATAGGGCTACAATATCAAGATATCGCGCTGCCGATAAAGCATTTAGATCATGCGCTTTCTGCAAGAAGGCTAGGTCACACAACTAAAGCTGACTTTTACCAGAGATGATCAGGGGAGAGCGCGAACGCAGTCCCCCACTACCACAAATTATGCAGTCGAGTTTCCCGCATTTGGGGAAATCGCAGGGGTCAGCACATCCGGAGTGCAATGGATGAACCTCACCCTGGGAGAACCACCTTTGTGATCATGGTATCTCCCCTGCCAGGTAAGTATGAGTTGGACTAGGACTCTGGAGGGTGACTGGTCAAGCACACGCCTGTCAAGTGGGGGAGATTCTCCTGATGCAGCACAAATGAACTTTCAGCTGGGGACAACAACTGAAGGGAAGCGGATGGGTGCCTATTCCTGAAGCACCTCAAATGTCAAACTGTACGGACAAGTACAATTATAAGCATTCCCAGGGTGCAGCAGATATATTTGCATACGATGGGTTATCCAAGCAGTCAGCTGCAATACTCATCTGCATATGAAAAGAGAAAGACAGTAGAATGCCATCTATATAGGCCTGATTTGCATAAAGAAGCTCTGCAGGAAGAACTGTGCCCTGAAATAATCAGCAGCAAAAGGACACAGAGTGGTTCTATCAACCCTAGAATTATCAGAGAACAGGCAGTCATAGAGTACATGTCATATCTGGCAGAATGGCATCAGCACAGGGGGAAGAAAGCAAGCCAGGGAAAAAATCAGGCCGGATAGGGCTACAATATCAAGATATCGCGCTGCCGATAAAGCATTTAGATCATGCGCTTTCTGCAAGAAGGCTAGGTCACACAACTAAAGCTGACTTTTACCAGAGATGATCAGGGGAGAGCGCGAACGCAGTCCCCCACTACCACAAATTATGCAGTCGAGTTTCCCGCATTTGGGGAAATCGCAGGGGTCAGCACATCCGGAGTGCAATGGATGAACCTCACCCTGGGAGAACCACCTTTGTGATCATGGTATCTCCCCTGCCAGGTAAGTATGAGTTGGACTAGGACTCTGGAGGGCGACTGGTCAAGCACACGCCTGTCAAGTGGGGGAGATTCTCCTGATGCAGCACAAATGAACTTTCAGCTGGGGACAACAACTGAAGGGAAGCGGATGGGTGCCTATTCCTGAAGCACCTCAAATGTCAAACTGTACGGACAAGTACAATTATAAGCATTCCCAGGGTGCAGCAGATATATTTGCATACGATGGGTTATCCAAGCAGTCAGCTGCAATACTCATCTGCATATGAAAAGAGAAAGACAGTAGAATGCCATCTATATAGGCCTGATTTGCATAAAGAAGCTCTGCAGGAAGAACTGTGCCCTGAAATAATCAGCAGCAAAAGGACACAGAGTGGTTCTATCAACCCTAGAATTATCAGAGAACAGGCAG
This sequence comes from Mixophyes fleayi, assembly GCF_038048845.1. Taxonomy (NCBI): domain Eukaryota; kingdom Metazoa; phylum Chordata; class Amphibia; order Anura; family Limnodynastidae; genus Mixophyes; species Mixophyes fleayi. The sequence continues at coordinate 25,864 of NW_027445965.1, forward strand.
TCATAGAGTACATGTCATATCTGGCAGAATGGCATCAGCACAGGGGGAAGAAAGCAAGCCAGGGGAAAAAATCAGGCCGGATAGGGCTACAATATCAAGATATCGCGCTGCCGATAAAGCATTTAGATCATGCGCTTTCTGCAAGAAGGCTAGGTCACACAACTAAAGCTGACTTTTACCAGAGATGATCAGGGGAGAGCGCGAACGCAGTCCCCCACTACCACAAATTATGCAGTCGAGTTTCCCGCATTTGGGGAAATCGCAGGGGTCAGCACATCCGGAGTGCAATGGATGAACCTCACCCTGGGAGAACCACCTTTGTGATCATGGTATCTCCCCTGCCAGGTAAGTATGAGTTGGACTAGGACTCTGGAGGGCGACTGGTCAAGCACACGCCTGTCAAGTGGGGGAGATTCTCCTGATGCAGCACAAATGAACTTTCAGCTGGGGACAACAACTGAAGGGAAGCGGATGGGTGCCTATTCCTGAAGCACCTCAAATGTCAAACTGTACGGACAAGTACAATTATAAGCATTCCCAGGGTGCAGCAGATATATTTGCATACGATGGGTTATCCAAGCAGTCAGCTGCAATACTCATCTGCATATGAAAAGAGAAAGACAGTAGAATGCCATCTATATAGGCCTGATTTGCATAAAGAAGCTCTGCAGGAAGAACTGTGCCCTGAAATAATCAGCAGCAAAAGGACACAGAGTGGTTCTATCAACCCTAGAATTATCAGAGAACAGGCAGTCATAGAGTACATGTCATATCTGGCAGAATGGCATCAGCACAGGGGGAAGAAAGCAAGCCAGGGAAAAAATCAGGCCGGATAGGGCTACAATATCAAGATATCGCGCTGCCGATAAAGCATTTAGATCATGCGCTTTCTGCAAGAAGGCTAGGTCACACAACTAAAGCTGACTTTTACCAGAGATGATCAGGGGAGAGCGCGAACGCAGTCCCCCACTACCACAAATTATGCAGTCGAGTTTCCCGCATTTGGGGAAATCGCAGGGGTCAGCACATCCGGAGTGCAATGGATGAACCTCACCCTGGGAGAACCACCTTTGTGATCATGGTATCTCCCCTGCCAGGTAAGTATGAGTTGGACTAGGACTCTGGAGGGCGACTGGTCAAGCACACGCCTGTCAAGTGGGGGAGATTCTCCTGATGCAGCACAAATGAACTTTCAGCTGGGGACAACAACTGAAGGGAAGCGGATGGGTGCCTATTCCCGAAGCACCTCAAATGTCAAACTGTACGGACAAGTACAATTATAAGCATTCCCAGGGTGCAGCAGATATATTTGCATACGATGGGTTATCCAAGCAGTCAGCTGCAATACTCATCTGCATATGAAAAGAGAAAGACAGTAGAATGCCATCTATATAGGCCTGATTTGCATAAAGAAGCTCTGCAGGAAGAACTGTGCCCTGAAATAATCAGCAGCAAAAGGACACAGAGTGGTTCTATCAACCCTAGAATTATCAGAGAACAGGCAGTCATAGAGTACATGTCATATCTGGCAGAATGGCATCAGCACAGGGGGAAGAAAGCAAGCCAGGGAAAAAATCAGGCCGGATAGGGCTACAATATCAAGATATCGCGCTGCCGATAAAGCATTTAGATCATGCGCTTTCTGCAAGAAGGCTAGGTCACACAACTAAAGCTGACTTTTACCAGAGATGATCAGGGGAGAGCGCGAACGCAGTCCCCCACTACCACAAATTATGCAGTCGAGTTTCCCGCATTTGGGGAAATCGCAGGGGTCAGCACATCCGGAGTGCAATGGATGAACCTCACCCTGGGAGAACCACCTTTGTGATCATGGTATCTCCCCTGCCAGGTAAGTATGAGTTGGACTAGGACTCTGGAGGGCGACTGGTCAAGCACACGCCTGTCAAGTGGGGGAGATTCTCCTGATGCAGCACAAATGAACTTTCAGCTGGGGACAACAACTGAAGGGAAGCGGATGGGTGCCTATTCCTGAAGCACCTCAAATGTCAAACTGTACGGACAAGTACAATTATAAGCATTCCCAGGGTGCAGCAGATATATTTGCATACGATGGGTTATCCAAGCAGTCAGCTGCAATACTCATCTGCATATGAAAAGAGAAAGACAGTAGAATGCCATCTATATAGGCCTGATTTGCATAAAGAAGCTCTGCAGGAAGAACTGTGCCCTGAAATAATCAGCAGCAAAAGGACACAGAGTGGTTCTATCAACCCTAGAATTATCAGAGAACAGGCAGTCATAGAGTACATGTCATATCTGGCAGAATGGCATCAGCACAGGGGGAAGAAAGCAAGCCAGGGAAAAAATCAGGCCGGATAGGGCTACAATATCAAGATATCGCGCTGCCGATAAAGCATTTAGATCATGCGCTTTCTGCAAGAAGGCTAGGTCACACAACTAAAGCTGACTTTTACCAGAGATGATCAGGGGAGAGCGCGAACGCAGTCCCCCACTACCACAAATTATGCAGTCGAGTTTCCCGCATTTGGGGAAATCGCAGGGGTCAGCACATCCGGAGTGCAATGGATGAACCTCACCCTGGGAGAACCACCTTTGTGATCATGGTATCTCCCCTGCCAGGTAAGTATGAGTTGGACTAGGACTCTGGAGGGCGACTGGTCAAGCACACGCCTGTCAAGTGGGGGAGATTCTCCTGATGCAGCACAAATGAACTTTCAGCTGGGGACAACAACTGAAGGGAAGCGGATGGGTGCCTATTCCTGAAGCACCTCAAATGTCAAACTGTACGGACAAGTACAATTATAAGCATTCCCAGGGTGCAGCAGATATATTTGCATACGATGGGTTATCCAAGCAGTCAGCTGCAATACTCATCTGCATATGAAAAGAGAAAGACAGTAGAATGCCATCTATATAGGCCTGATTTGCATAAAGAAGCTCTGCAGGAAGAACTGTGCCCTGAAATAATCAGCAGCAAAAGGACACAGAGTGGTTCTATCAACCCTAGAATTATCAGAGAACAGGCAGTCATAGAGTACATGTCATATCTGGCAGAATGGCATCAGCACAGGGGGAAGAAAGCAAGCCAGGGAAAAAATCAGGCCGGATAGGGCTACAATATCAAGATATCGCGCTGCCGATAAAGCATTTAGATCATGCGCTTTCTGCAAGAAGGCTAGGTCACACAACTAAAGCTGACTTTTACCAGAGATGATCAGGGGAGAGCGCGAACGCAGTCCCCCACTACCACAAATTATGCAGTCGAGTTTCCCGCATTTGGGGAAATCGCAGGGGTCAGCACATCCGGAGTGCAATGGATGAACCTCACCCTGGGAGAACCACCTTTGTGATCATGGTATCTCCCCTGCCAGGTAAGTATGAGTTGGACTAGGACTCTGGAGGGCGACTGGTCAAGCACACGCCTGTCAAGTGGGGGAGATTCTCCTGATGCAGCACAAATGAACTTTCAGCTGGGGACAACAACTGAAGGGAAGCGGATGGGTGCCTATTCCTGAAGCACCTCAAATGTCAAACTGTACGGACAAGTACAATTATAAGCATTCCCAGGGTGCAGCAGATATATTTGCATACGATGGGTTATCCAAGCAGTCAGCTGCAATACTCATCTGCATATGAAAAGAGAAAGACAGTAGAATGCCATCTATATAGGCCTGATTTGCATAAAGAAGCTCTGCAGGAAGAACTGTGCCCTGAAATAATCAGCAGCAAAAGGACACAGAGTGGTTCTATCAACCCTAGAATTATCAGAGAACAGGCAGTCATAGAGTACATGTCATATCTGGCAGAATGGCATCAGCACAGGGGGAAGAAAGCAAGCCAGGGAAAAAATCAGGCCGGATAGGGCTACAATATCAAGATATCGCGCTGCCGATAAAGCATTTAGATCATGCGCTTTCTGCAAGAAGGCTAGGTCACACAACTAAAGCTGACTTTTACCAGAGATGATCAGGGGAGAGCGCGAACGCAGTCCCCCACTACCACAAATTATGCAGTCGAGTTTCCCGCATTTGGGGAAATCGCAGGGGTCAGCACATCCGGAGTGCAATGGATGAACCTCACCCTGGGAGAACCACCTTTGTGATCATGGTATCTCCCCTGCCAGGTAAGTATGAGTTGGACTAGGACTCTGGAGGGCGACTGGTCAAGCACACGCCTGTCAAGTGGGGGAGATTCTCCTGATGCAGCACAAATGAACTTTCAGCTGGGGACAACAACTGAAGGGAAGCGGATGGGTGCCTATTCCTGAAGCACCTCAAATGTCAAACTGTACGGACAAGTACAATTATAAGCATTCCCAGGGTGCAGCAGATATATTTGCATAGGATGGGTTATCCAAGCAGTCAGCTGCAATACTCATCTGCATATGAAAAGAGAAAGACAGTAGAATGCCATCTATATAGGCCTGATTTGCATAAAGAAGCTCTGCAGGAAGAACTGTGCCCTGAAATAATCAGCAGCAAAAGGACACAGAGTGGTTCTATCAACCCTAGAATTATCAGAGAACAGGCAGTCATAGAGTACATGTCATATCTGGCAGAATGGCATCAGCACAGGGGGAAGAAAGCAAGCCAGGGAAAAAATCAGGCCGGATAGGGCTACAATATCAAGATATCACGCTGCCGATAAAGCATTTAGATCATGCGCTTTCTGCAAGAAGGCTAGGTCACACAACTAAAGCTGACTTTTACCAGAGATGATCAGGGGAGAGCGCGAACGCAGTCCCCCACTACCACAAATTATGCAGTCGAGTTTCCCGCATTTGGGGAAATCGCAGGGGTCAGCACATCCGGAGTGCAATGGATGAACCTCACCCTGGGAGAACCACCTTTGTGATCATGGTATCTCCCCTGCCAGGTAAGTATGAGTTGGACTAGGACTCTGGAGGGCGACTGGTCAAGCACACGCCTGTCAAGTGGGGGAGATTCTCCTGATGCAGCACAAATGAACTTTCAGCTGGGGACAACAACTGAAGGGAAGCGGATGGGTGCCTATTCCTGAAGCACCTCAAATGTCAAACTGTACGGACAAGTACAATTATAAGCATTCCCAGGGTGCAGCAGATATATTTGCATACGATGGGTTATCCAAGCAGTCAGCTGCAATACTCATCTGCATATGAAAAGAGAAAGACAGTAGAATGCCATCTATATAGGCCTGATTTGCATAAAGAAGCTCTGCAGGAAGAACTGTGCCCTGAAATAATCAGCAGCAAAAGGACACAGAGTGGTTCTATCAACCCTAGAATTATCAGAGAACAGGCAGTCATAGAGTACATGTCATATCTGGCAGAATGGCATCAGCACAGGGGGAAGAAAGCAAGCCAGGGAAAAAATCAGGCCGGATAGGGCTACAATATCAAGATATCGCGCTGCCGATAAAGCATTTAGATCATGCGCTTTCTGCAAGAAGGCTAGGTCACACAACTAAAGCTGACTTTTACCAGAGATGATCAGGGGAGAGCGCGAACGCAGTCCCCCACTACCACAAATTATGCAGTCGAGTTTCCCGCATTTGGGGAAATCGCAGGGGTCAGCACATCCGGAGTGCAATGGATGAACCTCACCCTGGGAGAACCACCTTTGTGATCATGGTATCTCCCCTGCCAGGTAAGTATGAGTTGGACTAGGACTCTGGAGGGTGACTGGTCAAGCACACGCCTGTCAAGTGGGGGAGATTCTCCTGATGCAGCACAAATGAACTTTCAGCTGGGGACAACAACTGAAGGGAAGCGGATGGGTGCCTATTCCTGAAGCACCTCAAATGTCAAACTGTACGGACAAGTACAATTATAAGCATTCCCAGGGTGCAGCAGATATATTTGCATACGATGGGTTATCCAAGCAGTCAGCTGCAATACTCATCTGCATATGAAAAGAGAAAGACAGTAGAATGCCATCTATATAGGCCTGATTTGCATAAAGAAGCTCTGCAGGAAGAACTGTGCCCTGAAATAATCAGCAGCAAAAGGACACAGAGTGGTTCTATCAACCCTAGAATTATCAGAGAACAGGCAGTCATAGAGTACATGTCATATCTGGCAGAATGGCATCAGCACAGGGGGAAGAAAGCAAGCCAGGGAAAAAATCAGGCCGGATAGGGCTACAATATCAAGATATCGCGCTGCCGATAAAGCATTTAGATCATGCGCTTTCTGCAAGAAGGCTAGGTCACACAACTAAAGCTGACTTTTACCAGAGATGATCAGGGGAGAGCGCGAACGCAGTCCCCCACTACCACAAATTATGCAGTCGAGTTTCCCGCATTTGGGGAAATCGCAGGGGTCAGCACATCCGGAGTGCAATGGATGAACCTCACCCTGGGAGAACCACCTTTGTGATCATGGTATCTCCCCTGCCAGGTAAGTATGAGTTGGACTAGGACTCTGGAGGGCGACTGGTCAAGCACACGCCTGTCAAGTGGGGGAGATTCTCCTGATGCAGCACAAATGAACTTTCAGCTGGGGACAACAACTGAAGGGAAGCGGATGGGTGCCTATTCCTGAAGCACCTCAAATGTCAAACTGTACGGACAAGTACAATTATAAGCATTCCCAGGGTGCAGCAGATATATTTGCATACGATGGGTTATCCAAGCAGTCAGCTGCAATACTCATCTGCATATGAAAAGAGAAAGACAGTAGAATGCCATCTATATAGGCCTGATTTGCATAAAGAAGCTCTGCAGGAAGAACTGTGCCCTGAAATAATCAGCAGCAAAAGGACACAGAGTGGTTCTATCAACCCTAGAATTATCAGAGAACAGGCAGTCATAGAGTACATGTCATATCTGGCAGAATGGCATCAGCACAGGGGGAAGAAAGCAAGCCAGGGGAAAAAATCAGGCCGGATAGGGCTACAATATCAAGATATCGCGCTGCCGATAAAGCATTTAGATCATGCGCTTTCTGCAAGAAGGCTAGGTCACACAACTAAAGCTGACTTTTACCAGAGATGATCAGGGGAGAGCGCGAACGCAGTCCCCCACTACCACAAATTATGCAGTCGAGTTTCCCGCATTTGGGGAAATCGCAGGGGTCAGCACATCCGGAGTGCAATGGATGAACCTCACCCTGGGAGAACCACCTTTGTGATCATGGTATCTCCCCTGCCAGGTAAGTATGAGTTGGACTAGGACTCTGGAGGGCGACTGGTCAAGCACACGCCTGTCAAGTGGGGGAGATTCTCCTGATGCAGCACAAATGAACTTTCAGCTGGGGACAACAACTGAAGGGAAGCGGATGGGTGCCTATTCCTGAAGCACCTCAAATGTCAAACTGTACGGACAAGTACAATTATAAGCATTCCCAGGGTGCAGCAGATATATTTGCATACGATGGGTTATCCAAGCAGTCAGCTGCAATACTCATCTGCATATGAAAAGAGAAAGACAGTAGAATGCCATCTATATAGGCCTGATTTGCATAAAGAAGCTCTGCAGGAAGAACTGTGCCCTGAAATAATCAGCAGCAAAAGGACACAGAGTGGTTCTATCAACCCTAGAATTATCAGAGAACAGGCAGTCATAGAGTACATGTCATATCTGGCAGAATGGCATCAGCACAGGGGGAAGAAAGCAAGCCAGGGAAAAAATCAGGCCGGATAGGGCTACAATATCAAGATATCGCGCTGCCGATAAAGCATTTAGATCATGCGCTTTCTGCAAGAAGGCTAGGTCACACAACTAAAGCTGACTTTTACCAGAGATGATCAGGGGAGAGCGCGAACGCAGTCCCCCACTACCACAAATTATGCAGTCGAGTTTCCCGCATTTGGGGAAATCGCAGGGGTCAGCACATCCGGAGTGCAATGGATGAACCTCACCCTGGGAGAACCACCTTTGTGATCATGGTATCTCCCCTGCCAGGTAAGTATGAGTTGGACTAGGACTCTGGAGGGCGACTGGTCAAGCACACGCCTGTCAAGTGGGGGAGATTCTCCTGATGCAGCACAAATGAACTTTCAGCTGGGGACAACAACTGAAGGGAAGCGGATGGGTGCCTATTCCTGAAGCACCTCAAATGTCAAACTGTACGGACAAGTACAATTATAAGCATTCCCAGGGTGCAGCAGATATATTTGCATACGATGGGTTATCCAAGCAGTCAGCTGCAATACTCATCTGCATATGAAAAGAGAAAGACAGTAGAATGCCATCTATATAGGCCTGATTTGCATAAAGAAGCTCTGCAGGAAGAACTGTGCCCTGAAATAATCAGCAGCAAAAGGACACAGAGTGGTTCTATCAACCCTAGAATTATCAGAGAACAGGCAGTCATAGAGTACATGTCATATCTGGCAGAATGGCATCAGCACAGGGGGAAGAAAGCAAGCCAGGGAAAAAATCAGGCCGGATAGGGCTACAATATCAAGATATCGCGCTGCCGATAAAGCATTTAGATCATGCGCTTTCTGCAAGAAGGCTAGGTCACACAACTAAAGCTGACTTTTACCAGAGATGATCAGGGGAGAGCGCGAACGCAGTCCCCCACTACCACAAATTATGCAGTCGAGTTTCCCGCATTTGGGGAAATCGCAGGGGTCAGCACATCCGGAGTGCAATGGATGAACCTCACCCTGGGAGAACCACCTTTGTGATCATGGTATCTCCCCTGCCAGGTAAGTATGAGTTGGACTAGGACTCTGGAGGGCGACTGGTCAAGCACACGCCTGTCAAGTGGGGGAGATTCTCCTGATGCAGCACAAATGAACTTTCAGCTGGGGACAACAACTGAAGGGAAGCGGATGGGTGCCTATTCCTGAAGCACCTCAAATGTCAAACTGTACGGACAAGTACAATTATAAGCATTCCCAGGGTGCAGCAGATATATTTGCATACGATGGGTTATCCAAGCAGTCAGCTGCAATACTCATCTGCATATGAAAAGAGAAAGACAGTAGAATGCCATCTATATAGGCCTGATTTGCATAAAGAAGCTCTGCAGGAAGAACTGTGCCCTGAAATAATCAGCAGCAAAAGGACACAGAGTGGTTCTATCAACCCTAGAATTATCAGAGAACAGGCAGTCATAGAGTACATGTCATATCTGGCAGAATGGCATCAGCACAGGGGGAAGAAAGCAAGCCAGGGAAAAAATCAGGCCGGATAGGGCTACAATATCAAGATATCGCGCTGCCGATAAAGCATTTAGATCATGCGCTTTCTGCAAGAAGGCTAGGTCACACAACTAAAGCTGACTTTTACCAGAGATGATCAGGGGAGAGCGCGAACGCAGTCCCCCACTACCACAAATTATGCAGTCGAGTTTCCCGCATTTGGGGAAATCGCAGGGGTCAGCACATCCGGAGTGCAATGGATGAACCTCACCCTGGGAGAACCACCTTTGTGATCATGGTATCTCCCCTGCCAGGTAAGTATGAGTTGGACTAGGACTCTGGAGGGCGACTGGTCAAGCACACGCCTGTCAAGTGGGGGAGATTCTCCTGATGCAGCACAAATGAACTTTCAGCTGGGGACAACAACTGAAGGGAAGCGGATGGGTGCCTATTCCTGAAGCACCTCAAATGTCAAACTGTACGGACAAGTACAATTATAAGCATTCCCAGGGTGCAGCAGATATATTTGCATACGATGGGTTATCCAAGCAGTCAGCTGCAATACTCATCTGCATATGAAAAGAGAAAGACAGTAGAATGCCATCTATATAGGCCTGATTTGCATAAAGAAGCTCTGCAGGAAGAACTGTGCCCTGAAATAATCAGCAGCAAAAGGACACAGAGTGGTTCTATCAACCCTAGAATTATCAGAGAACAGGCAGTCATAGAGTACATGTCATATCTGGCAGAATGGCATCAGCACAGGGGGAAGAAAGCAAGCCAGGGAAAAAATCAGGCCGGATAGGGCTACAATATCAAGATATCGCGCTGCCGATAAAGCATTTAGATCATGCGCTTTCTGCAAGAAGGCTAGGTCACACAACTAAAGCTGACTTTTACCAGAGATGATCAGGGGAGAGCGCGAACGCAGTCCCCCACTAGCACAAATTATGCAGTCGAGTTTCCCGCATTTGGGGAAATCGCAGGGGTCAGCACATCCGGAGTGCAATGGATGAACCTCACCCTGGGAGAACCACCTTTGTGATCATGGTATCTCCCCTGCCAGGTAAGTATGAGTTGGACTAGGACTCTGGAGGGCGACTGGTCAAGCACACGCCTGTCAAGTGGGGGAGATTCTCCTGATGCAGCACAAATGAACTTTCAGCTGGGGACAACAACTGAAGGGAAGCGGATGGGTGCCTATTCCTGAAGCACCTCAAATGTCAAACTGTACGGACAAGTACAATTATAAGCATTCCCAGGGTGCAGCAGATATATTTGCATACGATGGGTTATCCAAGCAGTCAGCTGCAATACTCATCTGCATATGAAAAGAGAAAGACAGTAGAATGCCATCTATATAGGCCTGATTTGCATAAAGAAACTCTGCAGGAAGAACTGTGCCCTGAAATAATCAGCAGCAAAAGGACACAGAGTGGTTCTATCAACCCTAGAATTATCAGAGAACAGGCAGTCATAGAGTACATGTCATATCTGGCAGAATGGCATCAGCACAGGGGGAAGAAAGCAAGCCAGGGAAAAAATCAGGCCGGATAGGGCTACAATATCAAGATATCGCGCTGCCGATAAAGCATTTAGATCATGCGCTTTCTGCAAGAAGGCTAGGTCACACAACTAAAGCTGACTTTTACCAGAGATGATCAGGGGAGAGCGCGAACGCAGTCCCCCACTACCACACATTATGCAGTCGAGTTTCCCGCATTTGGGGAAATCGCAGGGGTCAGCACATCCGGAGTGCAATGGATGAACCTCACCCTGGGAGAACCACCTTTGTGATCATGGTATCTCCCCTGCCAGGTAAGTATGAGTTGGACTAGGACTCTGGAGGGCGACTGGTCAAGCACACGCCTGTCAAGTGGGGGAGATTCTCCTGATGCAGCACAAATGAACTTTCAGCTGGGGACAACAACTGAAGGGAAGCGGATGGGTGCCTATTCCTGAAGCACCTCAAATGTCAAACTGTACGGACAAGTACAATTATAAGCATTCCCAGGGTGCAGCAGATATATTTGCATACGATGGGTTATCCAAGCAGTCAGCTGCAATACTCATCTGCATATGAAAAGAGAAAGACAGTAGAATGCCATCTATATAGGCCTGATTTGCATAAAGAAGCTCTGCAGGAAGAACTGTGCCCTGAAATAATCAGCAGCAAAAGGACACAGAGTGGTTCTATCAACCCTAGAATTATCAGAGAACAGGCAGTCATAGAGTACATGTCATATCTGGCAGAATGGCATCAGCACAGGGGGAAGAAAGCAAGCCAGGGAAAAAATCAGGCCGGATAGGGCTACAATATCAAGATATCGCGCTGCCGATAAAGCATTTAGATCATGCGCTTTCTGCAAGAAGGCTAGGTCACACAACTAAAGCTGACTTTTACCGGAGATGATCAGGGGAGAGCGCGAACGCAGTCCCCCACTACCACAAATTATGCAGTCGAGTTTCCCGCATTTGGGGAAATCGCAGGGGTCAGCACATCCGGAGTGCAATGGATGAACCTCACCCTGGGAGAACCACCTTTGTGATCATGGTATCTCCCCTGCCAGGTAAGTATGAGTTGGACTAGGACTCTGGAGGGCGACTGGTCAAGCACACGCCTGTCAAGTGGGGGAGATTCTCCTGATGCAGCACAAATGAACTTTCAGCTGGGGACAACAACTGAAGGGAAGCGGATGGGTGCCTATTCCTGAAGCACCTCAAATGTCAAACTGTACGGACAAGTACAATTATAAGCATTCCCAGGGTGCAGCAGATATATTTGCATACGATGGGTTATCCAAGCAGTCAGCTGCAATACTCATCTGCATATGAAAAGAGAAAGACAGTAGAATGCCATCTATATAGGCCTGATTTGCATAAAGAAGCTCTGCAGGAAGAACTGTGCCCTGAAATAATCAGCAGCAAAAGGACACAGAGTGGTTCTATCAACCCTAGAATTATCAGAGAACAGGCAGTCATAGAGTACATGTCATATCTGGCAGAATGGCATCAGCACAGGGGGAAGAAAGCAAGCCAGGGAAAAAATCAGGCCGGATAGGGCTACAATATCAAGATATCGCGCTGCCGATAAAGCATTTAGATCATGCGCTTTCTGCAAGAAGGCTAGGTCACACAACTAAAGCTGACTTTTACCGGAGATGATCAGGGGAGAGCGCGAACGCAGTCCCCCACTACCACAAATTATGCAGTCGAGTTTCCCGCATTTGGGGAAATCGCAGGGGTCAGCACATCCGGAGTGCAATGGATGAACCTCACCCTGGGAGAACCACCTTTGTGATCATGGTATCTCCCCTGCCAGGTAAGTATGAGTTGGACTAGGACTCTGGAGGGCGACTGGTCAAGCACACGCCTGTCAAGTGGGGGAGATTCTCCTGATGCAGCACAAATGAACTTTCAGCTGGGGACAACAACTGAAGGGAAGCGGATGGGTGCCTATTCCTGAAGCACCTCAAATGTCAAACTGTACGGACAAGTACAATTATAAGCATTCCCAGGGTGCAGCAGATATATTTGCATACGATGGTTTATCCAAGCAGTCAGCTGCAATACTCATCTGCATATGAAAAGAGAAAGACAGTAGAATGCCATCTATATAGGCCTAATTTGCATAAAGAAGCTCTGCAGGAAGAACTGTGCCCTGAAATAATCAGCAGCAAAAGGACACAGAGTGGTTCTATCAACCCTAGAATTATCAGAGAACAGGCAGTCATAGAGTACATGTCATATCTGGCAGAATGGCATCAGCACAGGGGGAAGAAAGCAAGCCAGGGAAAAAATCAGGCCGGATAGGGCTACAATATCAAGATATCGCGCTGCCGATAAAGCATTTAGATCATGCGCTTTCTGCAAGAAGGCTAGGTCACACAACTAAAGCTGACTTTTATCAGAGATGATCAGAGGAGTGCGCGAACGCAGTCCCCCACTACCACAAATTATGCAGTCGAGTTTCCCGCATTTGGGGAAATCGCAGGGGTCAGCACATCCGGAGTGCAATGGATGAACCTCACCCTGGGAGAACCACCTTTGTGATCATGGTATCTCCCCTGCCAGGTAAGTATGAGTTGGACTAGGACTCTGGAGGGCGACTGGTCAAGCACACGCCTGTCAAGTGGGGGAGATTCTCCTGATGCAGCACAAATGAACTTTCAGCTGGGGACAACAACTGAAGGGAAGCGGATGGGTGCCTATTCCTGAAGCACCTCAAATGTCAAACTGTACGGACAAGTACAATTATAAGCATTCCCAGGGTGCAGCAGATATATTTGCATACGATGGGTTATCCAAGCAGTCAGCTGCAATACTCATCTGCATATGAAAAGAGAAAGACAGTAGAATGCCATCTATATAGGCCTGATTTGCATAAAGAAGCTCTGCAGGAAGAACTGTGCCCTGAAATAATCAGCAGCAAAAGGACACAGAGTGGTTCTATCAACCCTAGAATTATCAGAGAACAGGCAGTCATAGAGTACATGTCATATCTGGCAGAATGGCATCAGCACAGGGGGAAGAAAGCAAGCCAGGGAAAAAATCAGGCCGGATAGGGCTACAATATCAAGATATCGCGCTGCCGATAAAGCATTTAGATCATGCGCTTTCTGCAAGAAGGCTAGGTCACACAACTAAAGCTGACTTTTACCAGAGATGATCAGGGGAGAGCGCGAACGCAGTCCCCCACTACCACAAATTATGCAGTCGAGTTTCCCGCATTTGGGGAAATCGCAGGGGTCAGCACACCCGGAGTGCAATGGATGAACCTCACCCTGGGAGAACCACCTTTGTGATCATGGTATCTCCCCTGCCAGGTAAGTATGAGTTGGACTAGGACTCTGGAGGGCGACTGGTCAAGCACACGCCTGTCAAGTGGGGGAGATTCTCCTGATGCAGCACAAATGAACTTTCAGCTGGGGACAACAACTGAAGGGAAGCGGATGGGTGCCTATTCCTGAAGCACCTCAAATGTCAAACTGTACGGACAAGTACAATTATAAGCATTCCCAGGGTGCAGCAGATATATTTGCATACGATGGGTTATCCAAGCAGTCAGCTGCAATACTCATCTGCATATGAAAAGAGAAAGACAGTAGAATGCCATCTATATAGGCCTGATTTGCATAAAGAAGCTCTGCAGGAAGAACTGTGCCCTGAAATAATCAGCAGCAAAAGGACACAGAGTGGTTCTATCAACCCTAGAATTATCAGAGAACAGGCAGTCATAGAGTACATGTCATATCTGGCAGAATGGCATCAGCACAGGGGGAAGAAAGCAAGCCAGGGAAAAAATCAGGCCGGATAGGGCTACAATATCAAGATATCGCGCTGCCGATAAAGCATTTAGATCATGCGCTTTCTGCAAGAAGGCTAGGTCACACAACTAAAGCTGACTTTTATCAGAGATGATCAGGGGAGAGCGCGAACGCAGTCCCCCACTACCACAAATTATGCAGTCGAGTTTCCCGCATTTGGGGAAATCGCAGGGGTCAGCACATCCGGAGTGCAATGGATGAACCTCACCCTGGGAGAACCACCTTTGTGATCATGGTATCTCCCCTGCCAGGTAAGTATGAGTTGGACTAGGACTCTGGAGGGCGACTGGTCAAGCACACGCCTGTCAAGTGGGGGAGATTCTCCTGATGCAGCACAAATGAACTTTCAGCTGGGGACAACAACTGAAGGGAAGCGGATGGGTGCCTATTCCTGAAGCACCTCAAATGTCAAACTGTATGGACAAGTACAATTATAAGCATTCCCAGGGTGCAGCAGATATATTTGCATACGATGGGTTATCCAAGCAGTCAGCTGCAATACTCATCTGCATATGAAAAGAGAAAGACAGTAGAATGCCATCTATATAGGCCTGATTTGCATAAAGAAGCTCTGCAGGAAGAACTGTGCCCTGAAATAATCAGCAGCAAAAGGACACAGAGTGGTTCTATCAACCCTAGAATTATCAGAGAACAGGCAGTCATAGAGTACATGTCATATCTGGCAGAATGGCATCAGCACAGGGGGAAGAAAGCAAGCCAGGGAAAAAATCAGGCCGGATAGGGCTACAATATCAAGATATCGCACTGCCGATAAAGCATTTAGATCATGCACTTTCTGCAAGAAGGCTAGGTCACACAACTAAAGCTGACTTTTACCAGAGATGATCAGGGGAGAGCGCGAACGCAGTCCCCCACTACCACAAATTATGCAGTCGAGTTTCCCGCATTTGGGGAAATCGCAGGGGTCAGCACATCCGGAGTGCAATGGATGAACCTCACCCTGGGAGAACCACCTTTGTGATCATGGTATCTCCCCTGCCAGGTAAGTATGAGTTGGACTAGGACTCTGGAGGGCGACTGGTCAAGCACACGCCTGTCAAGTGGGGGAGATTCTCCTGATGCAGCACAAATGAACTTTCAGCTAGGGACAACAACTGAAGGGAAGCGGATGGGTGCCTATTCCTGAAGCACCTCAAATGTCAAACTGTACGGACAAGTACAATTATAAGCATTCCCAGGGTGCAGCAGATATATTTGCATACGATGGGTTATCCAAGCAGTCAGCTGCAATACTCATCTGCATATGAAAAGAGAAAGACAGTAGAATGCCATCTATATAGGCCTGATTTGCATAAAGAAGCTCTGCAGGAAGAACTGTGCCCTGAAATAATCAGCAGCAAAAGGACACAGAGTGGTTCTATCAACCCTAGAATTATCAGAGAACAGGCAGTCATAGAGTACATGTCATATCTGGCAGAATGGCATCAGCACAGGGGGAAGAAAGCAAGCCAGGGAAAAAATCAGGCCGGATAGGGCTACAATATCAAGATATCGCGCTGCCGATAAAGCATTTAGATCATGCGCTTTCTGCAAGAAGGCTAGGTCACACAACTAAAGCTGACTTTTACCAGAGATGATCAGGGGAGAGCGCGAACGCAGTCCCCCACTACCACAAATTATGCAGTCGAGTTTCCCGCATTTGGGGAAATCGCAGGGGTCAGCACATCCGGAGTGCAATGGATGAACCTCACCCTGGGAGAACCACCTTTGTGATCATGGTATCTCCCCTGCCAGGTAAGTATGAGTTGGACTAGGACTCTGGAGGGCGACTGGTCAAGCACACGCCTGTCAAGTGGGGGAGATTCTCCTGATGCAGCACAAATGAACTTTCAGCTGGGGACAACAACTGAAGGGAAGCGGATGGGTGCCTATTCCTGAAGCACCTCAAATGTCAAACTGTACGGACAAGTACAATTATAAGCATTCCCAGGGTGCAGCAGATATATTTGCATACGATGGGTTATCCAAGCAGTCAGCTGCAATACTCATCTGCATATGAAAAGAGAAAGACAGTAGAATGCCATCTATATAGGCCTGATTTGCATAAAGAAGCTCTGCAGGAAGAACTGTGCCCTGAAATAATCAGCAGCAAAAGGACACAGAGTGGTTCTATCAACCCTAGAATTATCAGAGAACAGGCAGTCATAGAGTACATGTCATATCTGGCAGAATGGCATCAGCACAGGGGGAAGAAAGCAAGCCAGGGAAAAAATCAGGCCGGATAGGGCTACAATATCAAGATATCGCGCTGCCGATAAAGCATTTAGATCATGCGCTTTCTGCAAGAAGGCTAGGTCACACAACTAAAGCTGACTTTTACCGGAGATGATCAGGGGAGAGCGCGAACGCAGTCCCCCACTACCACAAATTATGCAGTCGAGTTTCCCGCATTTGGGGAAATCGCAGGGGTCAGCACATCCGGAGTGCAATGGATGAACCTCACCCTGGGATAACCACCTTTGTGATCATGGTATCTCCCCTGCCAGGTAAGTATGAGTTGGACTAGGACTCTGGAGGGCGACTGGTCAAGCACACGCCTGTCAAGTGGGGGAGATTCTCCTGATGCAGCACAAATGAACTTTCAGCTGGGGACAACAACTGAAGGGAAGCGGATGGGTGCCTATTCCTGAAGCACCTCAAATGTCAAACTGTACGGACAAGTACAATTATAAGCATTCCCAGGGTGCAGCAGATATATTTGCATACGATGGGTTATCCAAGCAGTCAGCTGCAATACTCATCTGCATATGAAAAGAGAAAGACAGTAGAATGCCATCTATATAGGCCTGATTTGCATAAAGAAGCTCTGCAGGAAGAACTGTGCCCTGAAATAATCAGCAGCAAAAGGACACAGAGTGGTTCTATCAACCCTAGAATTATCAGAGAACAGGCAGTCATAGAGTACATGTCATATCTGGCAGAATGGCATCAGCACAGGGGGAAGAAAGCAAGCCAGGGAAAAAATCAGGCCGGATAGGGCTACAATATCAAGATATCGCGCTGCCGATAAAGCATTTAGATCATGCGCTTTCTGCAAGAAGGCTAGGTCACACAACTAAAGCTGACTTTTACCGGAGATGATCAGGGGAGAGCGCGAACGCAGTCCCCCACTACCACAAATTATGCAGTCGAGTTTCCCGCATTTGGGGAAATCGCAGGGGTCAGCACATCCGGAGTGCAATGGATGAACCTCACCCTGGGAGAACCACCTTTGTGATCATGGTATCTCCCCTGCCAGGTAAGTATGAGTTGGACTAGGACTCTGGAGGGCGACTGGTCAAGCACACGCCTGTCAAGTGGGGGAGATTCTCCTGATGCAGCACAAATGAACTTTCAGCTGGGGACAACAACTGAAGGGAAGCGGATGGGTGCCTATTCCTGAAGCACCTCAAATGTCAAACTGTACGGACAAGTACAATTATAAGCATTCCCAGGGTGCAGCAGATATATTTGCATACGATGGGTTATCCAAGCAGTCAGCTGCAATACTCATCTGCATATGAAAAGAGAAAGACAGTAGAATGCCATCTATATAGGCCTGATTTGCATAAAGAAGCTCTGCAGGAAGAACTGTGCCCTGAAATAATCAGCAGCAAAAGGACACAGAGTGGTTCTATCAACCCTAGAATTATCAGAGAACAGGCAGTCATAGAGTACATGTCATATCTGGCAGAATGGCATCAGCACAGGGGGAAGAAAGCAAGCCAGGGAAAAAATCAGGCCGGATAGGGCTACAATATCAAGATATCGCGCTGCCGATAAAGCATTTAGATCATGCGCTTTCTGCAAGAAGGCTAGGTCACACAACTAAAGCTGACTTTTATCAGAGATGATCAGGGGAGTGCGCGAACGCAGTCCCCCACTACCACAAATTATGCAGTCGAGTTTCCCGCATTTGGGGAAATCGCAGGGGTCAGCACATCCGGAGTGCAATGGATGAACCTCACCCTGGGAGAACCACCTTTGTGATCATGGTATCTCCCCTGCCAGGTAAGTATGAGTTGGACTAGGACTCTGGAGGGCGACTGGTCAAGCACACGCCTGTCAAGTGGGGGAGATTCTCCTGATGCAGCACAAATGAACTTTCAGCTGGGGACAACAACTGAAGGGAAGCGGATGGGTGCCTATTCCTGAAGCACCTCAAATGTCAAACTGTACGGACAAGTACAATTATAAGCATTCCCAGGGTGCAGCAGATATATTTGCATACGATGGGTTATCCAAGCAGTCAGCTGCAATACTCATCTGCATATGAAAAGAGAAAGACAGTAGAATGCCATCTATATAGGCCTGATTTGCATAAAGAAGCTCTGCAGGAAGAACTGTGCCCTGAAATAATCAGCAGCAAAAGGACACAGAGTGGTTCTATCAACCCTAGAATTATCAGAGAACAGGCAGTCATAGAGTACATGTCATATCTGGCAGAATGGCATCAGCACAGGGGGAAGAAAGCAAGCCAGGGAAAAAATCAGGCCGGATAGGGCTACAATATCAAGATATCGCGCTGCCGATAAAGCATTTAGATCATGCGCTTTCTGCAAGAAGGCTAGGTCACACAACTAAAGCTGACTTTTACCAGAGATGATCAGGGGAGAGCGCGAACGCAGTCCCCCACTACCACAAATTATGCAGTCGAGTTTCCCGCATTTGGGGAAATCGCAGGGGTCAGCACATCCGGAGTGCAATGGATGAACCTCACCCTGGGAGAACCACCTTTGTGATCATGGTATCTCCCCTGCCAGGTAAGTATGAGTTGGACTAGGACTCTGGATGGCGACTGGTCAAGCACACGCCTGTCAAGTGGGGGAGATTCTCCTGATGCAGCACAAATGAACTTTCAGCTGGGGACAACAACTGAAGGGAAGCGGATGGGTGCCTATTCCTGAAGCACCTCAAATGTCAAACTGTACGGACAAGTACAATTATAAGCATTCCCAGGGTGCAGCAGATATATTTGCATACGATGGGTTATCCAAGCAGTCAGCTGCAATACTCATCTGCATATGAAAAGAGAAAGACAGTAGAATGCCATCTATATAGGCCTGATTTGCATAAAGAAGCTCTGCAGGAAGAACTGTGCCCTGAAATAATCAGCAGCAAAAGGACACAGAGTGGTTCTATCAACCCTAGAATTATCAGAGAACAGGCAGTCATAGAGTACATGTCATATCTGGCAGAATGGCATCAGCACAGGGGGAAGAAAGCAAGCCAGGGAAAAAATCAGGCCGGATAGGGCTACAATATCAAGATATCGCACTGCCGATAAAGCATTTAGATCATGCGCTTTCTGCAAGAAGGCTAGGTCACACAACTAAAGCTGACTTTTACCAGAGATGATCAGGGGAGAGCACGAACGCAGTCCCCCACTACCACAAATTATGCAGTCGAGTTTCCCGCATTTGGGGAAATCGCAGGGGTCAGCACATCCGGAGTGCAATGGATGAACCTCACCCTGGGAGAACCACCTTTGTGATCATGGTATCTCCCCTGCCAGGTAAGTATGAGTTGGACTAGGACTCTGGAGGGCGACTGGTCAAGCACACGCCTGTCAAGTGGGGGAGATTCTCCTGATGCAGCACAAATGAACTTTCAGCTGGGGACAACAACTGAAGGGAAGCGGATGGGTGCCTATTCCTGAAGCACCTCAAATGTCAAACTGTACGGACAAGTACAATTATAAGCATTCCCAGGGTGCAGCAGATATATTTGCATACGATGGGTTATCCAAGCAGTCAGCTGCAATACTCATCTGCATATGAAAAGAGAAAGACAGTAGAATGCCATCTATATAGGCCTGATTTGCATAAAGAAGCTCTGCAGGAAGAACTGTGCCCTGAAATAATCAGCAGCAAAAGGACACAGAGTGGTTCTATCAACCCTAGAATTATCAGAGAACAGGCAGTCATAGAGTACATGTCATATCTGGCAGAATGGCATCAGCACAGGGGGAAGAAAGCAAGCCAGGGAAAAAATCAGGCCGGATAGGGCTACAATATCAAGATATCGCACTGCCGATAAAGCATTTAGATCATGCACTTTCTGCAAGAAGGCTAGGTCACACAACTAAAGCTGACTTTTACCAGAGATGATCAGGGGAGAGCGCGAACGCAGTCCCCCACTACCACAAATTATGCAGTCGAGTTTCCCGCATTTGGGGAAATCGCAGGGGTCAGCACATCCAGAGTGCAATGGATGAACCTCACCCTGGGAGAACCACCTTTGTGATCATGGTATCTCCCCTGCCAGGTAAGTATGAGTTGGACTAGGACTCTGGAGGGCGACTGGTCAAGCACACGCCTGTCAAGTGGGGGAGATTCTCCTGATGCAGCACAAATGAACTTTCAGCTAGGGACAACAACTGAAGGGAAGCGGATGGGTGCCTATTCCTGAAGCACCTCAAATGTCAAACTGTACGGACAAGTACAATTATAAGCATTCCCAGAGTGCAGCAGATATATTTGCATACGATGGGTTATCCAAGCAGTCAGCTGCAATACTCATCTGCATATGAAAAGAGAAAGACAGTAGAATGCCATCTATATAGGCCTGATTTGCATAAAGAAGCTCTGCAGGAAGAACTGTGCCCTGAAATAATCAGCAGCAAAAGGACACAGAGTGGTTCTATCAACCCTAGAATTATCAGAGAACAGGCAGTCATAGAGTACATGTCATATCTGGCAGAATGGCATCAGCACAGGGGGAAGAAAGCAAGCCAGGGAAAAAATCAGGCCGGATAGGGCTACAATATCAAGATATCGCGCTGCCGATAAAGCATTTAGATCATGCGCTTTCTGCAAGAAGGCTAGGTCACACAACTAAAGCTGACTTTTACCAGAGATGATCAGGGGAGAGCGCGAACGCAGTCCCCCACTACCACAAATTATGCAGTCGAGTTTCCCGCATTTGGGGAAATCGCAGGGGTCAGCACATCCGGAGTGCAATGGATGAACCTCACCCTGGGAGAACCACCTTTGTGATCATGGTATCTCCCCTGCCAGGTAAGTATGAGTTGGACTAGGACTCTGGAGGGCGACTGGTCAAGCACACGCCTGTCAAGTGGGGGAGATTCTCCTGATGCAGCACAAATGAACTTTCAGCTGGGGACAACAACTGAAGGGAAGCGGATGGGTGCCTATTCCTGAAGCACCTCAAATGTCAAACTGTACGGACAAGTACAATTATAAGCATTCCCAGGGTGCAGCAGATATATTTGCATACGATGGGTTATCCAAGCAGTCAGCTGCAATACTCATCTGCATATGAAAAGAGAAAGACAGTAGAATGCCATCTATATAGGCCTGATTTGCATAAAGAAGCTCTGCAGGAAGAACTGTGCCCTGAAATAATCAGCAGCAAAAGGACACAGAGTGGTTCTATCAACCCTAGAATTATCAGAGAACAGGCAGTCATAGAGTACATGTCATATCTGGCAGAATGGCATCAGCACAGGGGGAAGAAAGCAAGCCAGGGAAAAAATCAGGCCGGATAGGGCTACAATATCAAGATATCGCACTGCCGATAAAGCATTTAGATCATGCACTTTCTGCAAGAAGGCTAGGTCACACAACTAAAGCTGACTTTTACCAGAGATGATCAGGGGAGAGCGCGAACGCAGTCCCCCACTACCACAAATTATGCAGTCGAGTTTCCCGCATTTGGGGAAATCGCAGGGGTCAGCACATCCGGAGTGCAATGGATGAACCTCACCCTGGGAGAACCACCTTTGTGATCATGGTATCTCCCCTGCCAGATAAGTATGAGTTGGACTAGGACTCTGGAGGGCGACTGGTCAAGCACACGCCTGTCAAGTGGGGGAGATTCTCCTGATGCAGCACAAATGAACTTTCAGCTGGGGACAACAACTGAAGGGAAGCGGATGGGTGCCTATTCCTGAAGCACCTCAAATGTCAAACTGTACGGACAAGTACAATTATAAGCATTCCCAGGGTGCAGCAGATATATTTGCATACGATGGGTTATCCAAGCAGTCAGCTGCAATACTCATCTGCATATGAAAAGAGAAAGACAGTAGAATGCCATCTATATAGGCCTGATTTGCATAAAGAAGCTCTGCAGGAAGAACTGTGCCCTGAAATAATCAGCAGCAAAAGGACACAGAGTGGTTCTATCAACCCTAGAATTATCAGAGAA
The DNA here is from genome assembly GCF_038048845.1 of Mixophyes fleayi. Lineage (NCBI taxonomy): Eukaryota > Metazoa > Chordata > Amphibia > Anura > Limnodynastidae > Mixophyes > Mixophyes fleayi. The sequence goes on from NW_027445965.1 coordinate 48,419, forward strand.
CAGGCAGTCATAGAGTACATGTCATATCTGGCAGAATGGCATCAGCACAGGGGGAAGAAAGCAAGCCAGGGAAAAAATCAGGCCGGATAGGGCTACAATATCAAGATATCGCGCTGCCGATAAAGCATTTAGATCATGCGCTTTCTGCAAGAAGGCTAGGTCACACAACTAAAGCTGACTTTTACCAGAGATGATCAGGGGAGAGCGCGAACGCAGTCCCCCACTACCACAAATTATGCAGTCGAGTTTCCCGCATTTGGGGAAATCGCAGGGGTCAGCACATCCGGAGTGCAATGGATGAACCTCACCCTGGGAGAACCACCTTTGTGATCATGGTATCTCCCCTGCCAGGTAAGTATGAGTTGGACTAGGACTCTGGAGGGCGACTGGTCAAGCACACGCCTGTCAAGTGGGGGAGATTCTCCTGATGCAGCACAAATGAACTTTCAGCTGGGGACAACAACTGAAGGGAAGCGGATGGGTGCCTATTCCTGAAGCACCTCAAATGTCAAACTGTACGGACAAGTACAATTATAAGCATTCCCAGGGTGCAGCAGATATATTTGCATACGATGGGTTATCCAAGCAGTCAGCTGCAATACTCATCTGCATATGAAAAGAGAAAGACAGTAGAATGCCATCTATATAGGCCTGATTTGCATAAAGAAGCTCTGCAGGAAGAACTGTGCCCTGAAATAATCAGCAGCAAAAGGACACAGAGTGGTTCTATCAACCCTAGAATTATCAGAGAACAGGCAGTCATAGAGTACATGTCATATCTGGCAGAATGGCATCAGCACAGGGGGAAGAAAGCAAGCCAGGGAAAAAATCAGGCCGGATAGGGCTACAATATCAAGATATCGCACTGCCGATAAAGCATTTAGATCATGCGCTTTCTGCAAGAAGGCTAGGTCACACAACTAAAGCTGACTTTTACCAGAGATGATCAGGGGAGAGCGCGAACGCAGTCCCCCACTACCACAAATTATGCAGTCGAGTTTCCCGCATTTGGGGAAATCGCAGGGGTCAGCACATCCGGAGTGCAATGGATGAACCTCACCCTGGGAGAACCACCTTTGTGATCATGGTATCTCCCCTGCCAGGTAAGTATGAGTTGGACTAGGACTCTGGAGGGCGACTGGTCAAGCACACGCCTGTCAAGTGGGGGAGATTCTCCTGATGCAGCACAAATGAACTTTCAGCTGGGGACAACAACTGAAGGGAAGCGGATGGGTGCCTATTCCTGAAGCACCTCAAATGTCAAACTGTACGGACAAGTACAATTATAAGCATTCCCAGGGTGCAGCAGATATATTTGCATACGATGGGTTATCCAAGCAGTCAGCTGCAATACTCATCTGCATATGAAAAGAGAAAGACAGTAGAATGCCATCTATATAGACCTGATTTGCATAAAGAAGCTCTGCAGGAAGAACTGTGCCCTGAAATAATCAGCAGCAAAAGGACACAGAGTGGTTCTATCAACCCTAGAATTATCAGAGAACAGGCAGTCATAGAGTACATGTCATATCTGGCAGAATGGCATCAGCACAGGGGGAAGAAAGCAAGCCAGGGAAAAAATCAGGCCGGATAGGGCTACAATATCAAGATATCGCACTGCCGATAAAGCATTTAGATCATGCGCTTTCTGCAAGAAGGCTAGGTCACACAACTAAAGCTGACTTTTACCAGAGATGATCAGGGGAGAGCGCGAACGCAGTCCCCCACTACCACAAATTATGCAGTCGAGTTTCCCGCATTTGGGGAAATCGCAGGGGTCAGCACATCCGGCGTGCAATGGATGAACCTCACCCTGGGAGCACCACCTTTGTGATCATGGTATCTCCCCTGCCAGGTAAGTATGAGTTGGACTAGGACTCTGGAGGGCGACTGGTCAAGCACACGCCTGTCAAGTGGGGGAGATTCTCCTGATGCAGCACAAATGAACTTTCAGCTGGGGACAACAACTGAAGGGAAGCGGATGGGTGCCTATTCCTGAAGCACCTCAAATGTCAAACTGTACGGACAAGTACAATTATAAGCATTCCCAGGGTGCAGCAGATATATTTGCATACGATGGGTTATCCAAGCAGTCAGCTGCAATACTCATCTGCATATGAAAAGAGAAAGACAGTAGAATGCCATCTATATAGGCCTGATTTGCATAAAGAAGCTCTGCAGGAAGAACTGTGCCCTGAAATAATCAGCAGCAAAAGGACACAGAGTGGTTCTATCAACCCTAGAATTATCAGAGAACAGGCAGTCATAGAGTACATGTCATATCTGGCAGAATGGCATCAGCACAGGGGGAAGAAAGCAAGCCAGGGAAAAATTCAGGCCGGATAGGGCTACAATATCAAGATATCGCGCTGCCGATAAAGCATTTAGATCATGCGCTTTCTGCAAGAAGGCTAGGTCACACAACTAAAGCTGACTTTTACCAGAGATGATCAGGGGAGAGCGCGAACACAGTCCCCCACTACCACAAATTATGCAGTCGAGTTTCCCGCATTTGGGGAAATCGCAGGGGTCAGCACATCCGGAGTGCAATGGATGAACCTCACCCTGGGAGAACCACCTTTGTGATCATGGTATCTCCCCTGCCAGGTAAGTATGAGTTGGACTAGGACTCTGGAGGGCGACTGGTCAAGCACACGCCTGTCAAGTGGGGGAGATTCTCCTGATGCAGCACAAATGAACTTTCAGCTGGGGACAACAACTGAAGGGAAGCGGATGGGTGCCTATTCCTGAAGCACCTCAAATGTCAAACTGTACGGACAAGTACAATTATAAGCATTCCCAGGGTGCAGCAGATATATTTGCATACGATGGGTTATCCAAGCAGTCAGCTGCAATACTCATCTGCATATGAAAAGAGAAAGACAGTAGAATGCCATCTATATAGGCCTGATTTGCATAAAGAAGCTCTGCAGGAAGAACTGTGCCCTGAAATAATCAGCAGCAAAAGGACACAGAGTGGTTCTATCAACCCTAGAATTATCAGAGAACAGGCAGTCATAGAGTACATGTCATATCTGGCAGAATGGCATCAGCACAGGGGGAAGAAAGCAAGCCAGGGAAAAAATCAGGCCGGATAGGGCTACAATATCAAGATATCGCACTGCCGATAAAGCATTTAGATCATGCGCTTTCTGCAAGAAGGCTAGGTCACACAACTAAAGCTGACTTTTACCAGAGATGATCAGGGGAGAGCGCGAACGCAGTCCCCCACTACCACAAATTATGCAGTCGAGTTTCCCGCATTTGGGGAAATCGCAGGGGTCAGCACATCCGGAGTGCAATGGATGAACCTCACCCTGGGAGAACCACCTTTGTGATCATGGTATCTCCCCTGCCAGGTAAGTATGAGTTGGACTAGGACTCTGGAGGGCGACTGGTCAAGCACACGCCTGTCAAGTGGGGGAGATTCTCCTGATGCAGCACAAATGAACTTTCAGCTGGGGACAACAACTGAAGGGAAGCGGATGGGTGCCTATTCCTGAAGCACCTCAAATGTCAAACTGTACGGACAAGTACAATTATAAGCATTCCCAGGGTGCAGCAGATATATTTGCATACGATGGGTTATCCAAGCAGTCAGCTGCAATACTCATCTGCATATGAAAAGAGAAAGACAGTAGAATGCCATCTATATAGACCTGATTTGCATAAAGAAGCTCTGCAGGAAGAACTGTGCCCTGAAATAATCAGCAGCAAAAGGACACAGAGTGGTTCTATCAACCCTAGAATTATCAGAGAACAGGCAGTCATAGAGTACATGTCATATCTGGCAGAATGGCATCAGCACAGGGGGAAGAAAGCAAGCCAGGGAAAAAATCAGGCCGGATAGGGCTACAATATCAAGATATCGCACTGCCGATAAAGCATTTAGATCATGCGCTTTCTGCAAGAAGGCTAGGTCACACAACTAAAGCTGACTTTTACCAGAGATGATCAGGGGAGAGCGCGAACGCAGTCCCCCACTACCACAAATTATGCAGTCGAGTTTCCCGCATTTGGGGAAATCGCAGGGGTCAGCACATCCGGAGTGCAATGGATGAACCTCACCCTGGGAGCACCACCTTTGTGATCATGGTATCTCCCCTGCCAGGTAAGTATGAGTTGGACTAGGACTCTGGAGGGCGACTGGTCAAGCACACGCCTGTCAAGTGGGGGAGATTCTCCTGATGCAGCACAAATGAACTTTCAGCTGGGGACAACAACTGAAGGGAAGCGGATGGGTGCCTATTCCTGAAGCACCTCAAATGTCAAACTGTACGGACAAGTACAATTATAAGCATTCCCAGGGTGCAGCAGATATATTTGCATACGATGGGTTATCCAAGCAGTCAGCTGCAATACTCATCTGCATATGAAAAGAGAAAGACAGTAGAATGCCATCTATATAGGCCTGATTTGCATAAAGAAGCTCTGCAGGAAGAACTGTGCCCTGAAATAATCAGCAGCAAAAGGACACAGAGTGGTTCTATCAACCCTAGAATTATCAGAGAACAGGCAGTCATAGAGTACATGTCATATCTGGCAGAATGGCATCAGCACAGGGGGAAGAAAGCAAGCCAGGGAAAAAATCAGGCCGGATAGGGCTACAATATCAAGATATCGCACTGCCGATAAAGCATTTAGATCATGCACTTTCTGCAAGAAGGCTAGGTCACACAACTAAAGCTGACTTTTACCAGAGATGATCAGGGGAGAGCGCGAACGCAGTCCCCCACTACCACAAATTATGCAGTCGAGTTTCCCGCATTTGGGGAAATCGCAGGGGTCAGCACATCCGGAGTGCAATGGATGAACCTCACCCTGGGAGAACCACCTTTGTGATCATGGTATCTCCCCTGCCAGGTAAGTATGAGTTGGACTAGGACTCTGGAGGGCGACTGGTCAAGCACACGCCTGTCAAGTGGGGGAGATTCTCCTGATGCAGCACAAATGAACTTTCAGCTGGGGACAACAACTGAAGGGAAGCGGATGGGTGCCTATTCCTGAAGCACCTCAAATGTCAAACTGTACGGACAAGTACAATTATAAGCATTCCCAGGGTGCAGCAGATATATTTGCATACGATGGGTTATCCAAGCAGTCAGCTGCAATACTCATCTGCATATGAAAAGAGAAAGACAGTAGAATGCCATCTATATAGGCCTGATTTGCATAAAGAAGCTCTGCAGGAAGAACTGTGCCCTGAAATAATCAGCAGCAAAAGGACACAGAGTGGTTCTATCAACCCTAGAATTATCAGAGAACAGGCAGTCATAGAGTACATGTCATATCTGGCAGAATGGCATCAGCACAGGGGGAAGAAAGCAAGCCAGGGAAAAAATCAGGCCGGATAGGGCTACAATATCAAGATATCGCACTGCCGATAAAGCATTTAGATCATGCGCTTTCTGCAAGAAGGCTAGGTCACACAACTAAAGCTGACTTTTACCAGAGATGATCAGGGGAGAGCGCGAACGCAGTCCCCCACTACCACAAATTATGCAGTCGAGTTTCCCGCATTTGGGGAAATCGCAGGGGTCAGCACATCCGGAGTGCAATGGATGAACCTCACCCTGGGAGAACCACCTTTGTGATCATGGTATCTCCCCTGCCAGGTAAGTATGAGTTGGACTAGGACTCTGGAGGGCGACTGGTCAAGCACACGCCTGTCAAGTGGGGGAGATTCTCCTGATGCAGCACAAATGAACTTTCAGCTGGGGACAACAACTGAAGGGAAGCGGATGGGTGCCTATTCCTGAAGCACCTCAAATGTCAAACTGTACGGACAAGTACAATTATAAGCATTCCCAGGGTGCAGCAGATATATTTGCATACGATGGGTTATCCAAGCAGTCAGCTGCAATACTCATCTGCATATGAAAAGAGAAAGACAGTAGAATGCCATCTATATAGGCCTGATTTGCATAAAGAAGCTCTGCAGGAAGAACTGTGCCCTGAAATAATCAGCAGCAAAAGGACACAGAGTGGTTCTATCAACCCTAGAATTATCAGAGAACAGGCAGTCATAGAGTACATGTCATATCTGGCAGAATGGCATCAGCACAGGGGGAAGAAAGCAAGCCAGGGAAAAAATCAGGCCGGATAGGGCTACAATATCAAGATATCGCACTGCCGATAAAGCATTTAGATCATGCGCTTTCTGCAAGAAGGCTAGGTCACACAACTAAAGCTGACTTTTACCAGAGATGATCAGGGGAGAGCGCGAACGCAGTCCCCCACTACCACAAATTATGCAGTCGAGTTTCCCGCATTTGGGGAAATCGCAGGGGTCAGCACATCCGGAGTGCAATGGATGAACCTCACCCTGGGAGAACCACCTTTGTGATCATGGTATCTCCCCTGCCAGGTAAGTATGAGTTGGACTAGGACTCTGGAGGGCGACTGGTCAAGCACACGCCTGTCAAGTGGGGGAGATTCTCCTGATGCAGCACAAATGAACTTTCAGCTGGGGACAACAACTGAAGGGAAGCGGATGGGTGCCTATTCCTGAAGCACCTCAAATGTCAAACTGTACGGACAAGTACAATTATAAGCATTCCCAGGGTGCAGCAGATATATTTGCATACGATGGGTTATCCAAGCAGTCAGCTGCAATACTCATCTGCATATGAAAAGAGAAAGACAGTAGAATGCCATCTATATAGGCCTGATTTGCATAAAGAAGCTCTGCAGGAAGAACTGTGCCCTGAAATAATCAGCAGCAAAAGGACACAGAGTGGTTCTATCAACCCTAGAATTATCAGAGAACAGGCAGTCATAGAGTACATGTCATATCTGGCAGAATGGCATCAGCACAGGGGGAAGAAAGCAAGCCAGGGAAAAAATCAGGCCGGATAGGGCTACAATATCAAGATATCGCACTGCCGATAAAGCATTTAGATCATGCGCTTTCTGCAAGAAGGCTAGGTCACACAACTAAAGCTGACTTTTACCAGAGATGATCAGGGGAGAGCGCGAACGCAGTCCCCCACTACCACAAATTATGCAGTCGAGTTTCCCGCATTTGGGGAAATCGCAGGGGTCAGCACATCCGGAGTGCAATGGATGAACCTCACCCTGGGAGAACCACCTTTGTGATCATGGTATCTCCCCTGCCAGGTAAGTATGAGTTGGACTAGGACTCTGGAGGGCGACTGGTCAAGCACACGCCTGTCAAGTGGGGGAGATTCTCCTGATGCAGCACAAATGAACTTTCAGCTGGGGACAACAACTGAAGGGAAGCGGATGGGTGCCTATTCCTGAAGCACCTCAAATGTCAAACTGTACGGACAAGTACAATTATAAGCATTCCCAGGGTGCAGCAGATATATTTGCATACGATGGGTTATCCAAGCAGTCAGCTGCAATACTCATCTGCATATGAAAAGAGAAAGACAGTAGAATGCCATCTATATAGGCCTGATTTGCATAAAGAAGCTCTGCAGGAAGAACTGTGCCCTGAAATAATCAGCAGCAAAAGGACACAGAGTGGTTCTATCAACCCTAGAATTATCAGAGAACAGGCAGTCATAGAGTACATGTCATATCTGGCAGAATGGCATCAGCACAGGGGGAAGAAAGCAAGCCAGGGAAAAAATCAGGCCGGATAGGGCTACAATATCAAGATATCACACTGCCGATAAAGCATTTAGATCATGCACTTTCTGCAAGAAGGCTAGGTCACACAACTAAAGCTGACTTTTACCAGAGATGATCAGGGGAGAGCGCGAACGCAGTCCCCCACTACCACAAATTATGCAGTCGAGTTTCCCGCATTTGGGGAAATCGCAGGGGTCAGCACATCTGGAGTGCAATGGATGAACCTCATCCTGGGAGAACCACCTTTGTGATCATGGTATCTCCCCTGCCAGGTAAGTATGAGTTGGACTAGGACTCTGGAGGGCGACTGGTCAAGCACACGCCTGTCAAGTGGGGGAGATTCTCCTGATGCAGCACAAATGAACTTTCAGCTGGGGACAACAACTGAAGGGAAGCGGATGGGTGCCTATTCCTGAAGCACCTCAAATGTCAAACTGTACGGACAAGTACAATTATAAGCATTCCCAGGGTGCAGCAGATATATTTGCATACGATGGGTTATCCAAGCAGTCAGCTGCAATACTCATCTGCATATGAAAAGAGAAAGACAGTAGAATGCCATCTATATAGGCCTGATTTGCATAAAGAAGCTCTGCAGGAAGAACTGTGCCCTGAAATAATCAGCAGCAAAAGGACACAGAGTGGTTCTATCAACCCTAGAATTATCAGAGAACAGGCAGTCATAGAGTACATGTCATATCTGGCAGAATGGCATCAGCACAGGGGGAAGAAAGCAAGCCAGGGAAAAAATCAGGCCGGATAGGGCTACAATATCAAGATATCGCACTGCCGATAAAGCATTTAGATCATGCACTTTCTGCAAGAAGGCTAGGTCACACAACTAAAGCTGACTTTTACCAGAGATGATCAGGGGAGAGCGCGAACGCAGTCCCCCACTACCACAAATTATGCAGTCAAGTTTCCCGCATTTGGGGAAATCGCAGGGGTCAGCACATCCGGCGTGCAATGGATGAACCTCACCCTGGGAGAACCACCTTTGTGATCATGGTATCTCCCCTGCCAGGTAAGTATGAGTTGGACTAGGACTCTGGAGGGCGACTGGTCAAGCACACGCCTGTCAAGTGGGGGAGATTCTCCTGATGCAGCACAAATGAACTTTCAGCTGGGGACAACAACTGAAGGGAAGCGGATGGGTGCCTATTCCTGAAGCACCTCAAATGTCAAACTGTACGGACAAGTACAATTATAAGCATTCCCAGGGTGCAGCAGATATATTTGCATACGATGGGTTATCCAAGCAGTCAGCTGCAATACTCATCTGCATATGAAAAGAGAAAGACAGTAGAATGCCATCTATATAGGCCTGATTTGCATAAAGAAGCTCTGCAGGAAGAACTGTGCCCTGAAATAATCAGCAGCAAAAGGACACAGAGTGGTTCTATCAACCCTAGAATTATCAGAGAACAGGCAGTCATAGAGTACATGTCATATCTGGCAGAATGGCATCAGCACAGGGGGAAGAAAGCAAGCCAGGGAAAAAATCAGGCCGGATAGGGCTACAATATCAAGATATCGCACTGCCGATAAAGCATTTAGATCATGCACTTTCTGCAAGAAGGCTAGGTCACACAACTAAAGCTGACTTTTACCAGAGATGATCAGGGGAGAGCGCGAACGCAGTCCCCCACTACCACAAATTATGCAGTCGAGTTTCCCGCATTTGGGGAAATCGCAGGGGTCAGCACATCCGGAGTGTAATGGATGAACCACCTTTGTGATCATGGTATCTCCCCTGCCAGGTAAGTATGAGTTGGACTAGGACTCTGGAGGGCGACTGGTCAAGCACACGCCTGTCAAGTGGGGGAGATTCTCCTGATGCAGCACAAATGAACTTTCAGCTGGGGACAACAACTGAAGGGAAGCGGATGGGTGCCTATTCCTGAAGCACCTCAAATGTCAAACTGTACGGACAAGTACAATTATAAGCATTCCCAGGGTGCAGCAGATATATTTGCATACGATGGGTTATCCAAGCAGTCAGCTGCAATACTCATCTGCATATGAAAAGAGAAAGACAGTAGAATGCCATCTATATAGGCCTGATTTGCATAAAGAAGCTCTGCAGGAAGAACTGTGCCCTGAAATAATCAGCAGCAAAAGGACACAGAGTGGTTCTATCAACCCTAGAATTATCAGAGAACAGGCAGTCATAGAGTACATGTCATATCTGGCAGAATGGCATCAGCACAGGGGGAAGAAAGCAAGCCAGGGAAAAAATCAGGCCGGATAGGGCTACAATATCAAGATATCGCACTGCCGATAAAGCATTTAGATCATGCGCTTTCTACAAGAAGGCTAGGTCACACAACTAAAGCTGACTTTTACCAGAGATGATCAGGGGAGAGCGCGAACGCAGTCCCCCACTACCACAAATTATGCAGTCGAGTTTCCCGCATTTGGGGAAATCGCAGGGGTCAGCACATCCGGAGTGCAATGGATGAACCTCACCCTGGGAGAACCACCTTTGTGATCATGGTATCTCCCCTGCCAGGTAAGTATGAGTTGGACTAGGACTCTGGAGGGCGACTGGTCAAGCACACGCCTGTCAAGTGGGGGAGATTCTCCTGATGCAGCACAAATGAACTTTCAGCTGGGGACAACAACTGAAGGGAAGCGGATGGGTGCCTATTCCTGAAGCACCTCAAATGTCAAACTGTACGGACAAGTACAATTATAAGCATTCCCAGGGTGCAGCAGATATATTTGCATACGATGGGTTATCCAAGCAGTCAGCTGCAATACTCATCTGCATATGAAAAGAGAAAGACAGTAGAATGCCATCTATATAGGCCTGATTTGCATAAAGAAGCTCTGCAGGAAGAACTGTGCCCTGAAATAATCAGCAGCAAAAGGACACAGAGTGGTTCTATCAACCCTAGAATTATCAGAGAACAGGCAGTCATAGAGTACATGTCATATCTGGCAGAATGGCATCAGCACAGGGGGAAGAAAGCAAGCCAGGGGAAAAAATCAGGCCGGATAGGGCTACAATATCAAGATATCGCACTGCCGATAAAGCATTTAGATCATGCACTTTCTGCAAGAAGGCTAGGTCACACAACTAAAGCTGACTTTTACCAGAGATGATCAGGGGAGAGCGCGAACGCAGTCCCCCACTACCACAAATTATGCAGTCGAGTTTCCCGCATTTGGGGAAATCGCAGGGGTCAGCACATCCGGAGTGCAATGGATGAACCTCACCCTGGGAGAACCACCTTTGTGATCATGGTATCTCCCCTGCCAGGTAAGTATGAGTTGGACTAGGACTCTGGAGGGCGACTGGTCAAGCACACGCCTGTCAAGTGGGGGAGATTCTCCTGATGCAGCACAAATGAACTTTCAGCTGGGGACAACAACTGAAGGGAAGCGGATGGGTGCCTATTCCTGAAGCACCTCAAATGTCAAACTGTACGGACAAGTACAATTATAAGCATTCCCAGGGTGCAGCAGATATATTTGCATACGATGGGTTATCCAAGCAGTCAGCTGCAATACTCATCTGCATATGAAAAGAGAAAGACAGTAGAATGCCATCTATATAGGCCTGATTTGCATAAAGAAGCTCTGCAGGAAGAACTGTGCCCTGAAATAATCAGCAGCAAAAGGACACAGAGTGGTTTCTTTAACCCTAGAATTATCAGAGAACAGGCAGTCATAGAGTACATGTCATATCTGGCAGAATGGCATCAGCACAGGGGGAAGAAAGCAAGCCAGGGAAAAAATCAGGCCGGATAGGGCTACAATATCAAGATATCGCACTGCCGATAAAGCATTTAGATCATGCACTTTCTGCAAGAAGGCTAGGTCACACAACTAAAGCTGACTTTTACCAGAGATGATCAGGGGAGAGCGCGAACGCAGTCCCCCACTACCACAAATTATGCAGTCGAGTTTCCCGCATTTGGGGAAATCGCAGGGGTCAGCACATCCGGAGTGCAATGGATGAACCTCACCCTGGGAGAACCACCTTTGTGATCATGGTATCTCCCCTGCCAGGTAAGTATGAGTTGGACTAGGACTCTGGAGGGCGACTGGTCAAGCACACGCCTGTCAAGTGGGGGAGATTCTCCTGATGCAGCACAAATGAACTTTCAGCTGGGGACAACAACTGAAGGGAAGCGGATGGGTGCCTATTCCTGAAGCACCTCAAATGTCAAACTGTACGGACAAGTACAATTATAAGCATTCCCAGGGTGCAGCAGATATATTTGCATACGATGGGTTATCCAAGCAGTCAGCTGCAATACTCATCTGCATATGAAAAGAGAAAGACAGTAGAATGCCATCTATATAGGCCTGATTTGCATAAAGAAGCTCTGCAGGAAGAACTGTGCCCTGAAATAATCAGCAGCAAAAGGACACAGAGTGGTTCTATCAACCCTAGAATTATCAGAGAACAGGCAGTCATAGAGTACATGTCATATCTGGCAGAATGGCATCAGCACAGGGGGAAGAAAGCAAGCCAGGGAAAAAATCAGGCCGGATAGGGCTACAATATCAAGATATCGCACTGCCGATAAAGCATTTAGATCATGCGCTTTCTGCAAGAAGGCTAGGTCACACAACTAAAGCTGACTTTTACCAGAGATGATCAGGGGAGAGCGCGAACGCAGTCCCCCACTACCACAAATTATGCAGTCGAGTTTCCCGCATTTGGGGAAATCGCAGGGGTCAGCACATCCGGAGTGCAATGGATGAACCTCACCCTGGGAGAACCACCTTTGTGATCATGGTATCTCCCCTGCCAGGTAAGTATGAGTTGGACTAGGACTCTGGAGGGCGACTGGTCAAGCACACGCCTGTCAAGTGGGGGAGATTCTCCTGATGCAGCACAAATGAACTTTCAGCTGGGGACAACAACTGAAGGGAAGCGGATGGGTGCCTATTCCTGAAGCACCTCAAATGTCAAACTGTACGGACAAGTACAATTATAAGCATTCCCAGGGTGCAGCAGATATATTTGCATACGATGGGTTATCCAAGCAGTCAGCTGCAATACTCATCTGCATATGAAAAGAGAAAGACAGTAGAATGCCATCTATATAGACCTGATTTGCATAAAGAAGCTCTGCAGGAAGAACTGTGCCCTGAAATAATCAGCAGCAAAAGGACACAGAGTGGTTCTATCAACCCTAGAATTATCAGAGAACAGGCAGTCATAGAGTACATGTCATATCTGGCAGAATGGCATCAGCACAGGGGGAAGAAAGCAAGCCAGGGAAAAAATCAGGCCGGATAGGGCTACAATATCAAGATATCGCACTGCCGATAAAGCATTTAGATCATGCGCTTTCTGCAAGAAGGCTAGGTCACACAACTAAAGCTGACTTTTACCAGAGATGATCAGGGGAGAGCGCGAACGCAGTCCCCCACTACCACAAATTATGCAGTCGAGTTTCCCGCATTTGGGGAAATCGCAGGGGTCAGCACATCCGGCGTGCAATGGATGAACCTCACCCTGGGAGCACCACCTTTGTGATCATGGTATCTCCCCTGCCAGGTAAGTATGAGTTGGACTAGGACTCTGGAGGGCGACTGGTCAAGCACACGCCTGTCAAGTGGGGGAGATTCTCCTGATGCAGCACAAATGAACTTTCAGCTGGGGACAACAACTGAAGGGAAGCGGATGGGTGCCTATTCCTGAAGCACCTCAAATGTCAAACTGTACGGACAAGTACAATTATAAGCATTCCCAGGGTGCAGCAGATATATTTGCATACGATGGGTTATCCAAGCAGTCAGCTGCAATACTCATCTGCATATGAAAAGAGAAAGACAGTAGAATGCCATCTATATAGGCCTGATTTGCATAAAGAAGCTCTGCAGGAAGAACTGTGCCCTGAAATAATCAGCAGCAAAAGGACACAGAGTGGTTCTATCAACCCTAGAATTATCAGAGAACAGGCAGTCATAGAGTACATGTCATATCTGGCAGAATGGCATCAGCACAGGGGGAAGAAAGCAAGCCAGGGAAAAATTCAGGCCGGATAGGGCTACAATATCAAGATATCGCGCTGCCGATAAAGCATTTAGATCATGCGCTTTCTGCAAGAAGGCTAGGTCACACAACTAAAGCTGACTTTTACCAGAGATGATCAGGGGAGAGCGCGAACACAGTCCCCCACTACCACAAATTATGCAGTCGAGTTTCCCGCATTTGGGGAAATCGCAGGGGTCAGCACATCCGGAGTGCAATGGATGAACCTCACCCTGGGAGAACCACCTTTGTGATCATGGTATCTCCCCTGCCAGGTAAGTATGAGTTGGACTAGGACTCTGGAGGGCGACTGGTCAAGCACACGCCTGTCAAGTGGGGGAGATTCTCCTGATGCAGCACAAATGAACTTTCAGCTGGGGACAACAACTGAAGGGAAGCGGATGGGTGCCTATTCCTGAAGCACCTCAAATGTCAAACTGTACGGACAAGTACAATTATAAGCATTCCCAGGGTGCAGCAGATATATTTGCATACGATGGGTTATCCAAGCAGTCAGCTGCAATACTCATCTGCATATGAAAAGAGAAAGACAGTAGAATGCCATCTATATAGGCCTGATTTGCATAAAGAAGCTCTGCAGGAAGAACTGTGCCCTGAAATAATCAGCAGCAAAAGGACACAGAGTGGTTCTATCAACCCTAGAATTATCAGAGAACAGGCAGTCATAGAGTACATGTCATATCTGGCAGAATGGCATCAGCACAGGGGGAAGAAAGCAAGCCAGGGAAAAAATCAGGCCGGATAGGGCTACAATATCAAGATATCGCACTGCCGATAAAGCATTTAGATCATGCGCTTTCTGCAAGAAGGCTAGGTCACACAACTAAAGCTGACTTTTACCAGAGATGATCAGGGGAGAGCGCGAACGCAGTCCCCCACTACCACAAATTATGCAGTCGAGTTTCCCGCATTTGGGGAAATCGCAGGGGTCAGCACATCCGGAGTGCAATGGATGAACCTCACCCTGGGAGAACCACCTTTGTGATCATGGTATCTCCCCTGCCAGGTAAGTATGAGTTGGACTAGGACTCTGGAGGGCGACTGGTCAAGCACACGCCTGTCAAGTGGGGGAGATTCTCCTGATGCAGCACAAATGAACTTTCAGCTGGGGACAACAACTGAAGGGAAGCGGATGGGTGCCTATTCCTGAAGCACCTCAAATGTCAAACTGTACGGACAAGTACAATTATAAGCATTCCCAGGGTGCAGCAGATATATTTGCATACGATGGGTTATCCAAGCAGTCAGCTGCAATACTCATCTGCATATGAAAAGAGAAAGACAGTAGAATGCCATCTATATAGACCTGATTTGCATAAAGAAGCTCTGCAGGAAGAACTGTGCCCTGAAATAATCAGCAGCAAAAGGACACAGAGTGGTTCTATCAACCCTAGAATTATCAGAGAACAGGCAGTCATAGAGTACATGTCATATCTGGCAGAATGGCATCAGCACAGGGGGAAGAAAGCAAGCCAGGGAAAAAATCAGGCCGGATAGGGCTACAATATCAAGATATCGCACTGCCGATAAAGCATTTAGATCATGCGCTTTCTGCAAGAAGGCTAGGTCACACAACTAAAGCTGACTTTTACCAGAGATGATCAGGGGAGAGCGCGAACGCAGTCCCCCACTACCACAAATTATGCAGTCGAGTTTCCCGCATTTGGGGAAATCGCAGGGGTCAGCACATCCGGAGTGCAATGGATGAACCTCACCCTGGGAGCACCACCTTTGTGATCATGGTATCTCCCCTGCCAGGTAAGTATGAGTTGGACTAGGACTCTGGAGGGCGACTGGTCAAGCACACGCCTGTCAAGTGGGGGAGATTCTCCTGATGCAGCACAAATGAACTTTCAGCTGGGGACAACAACTGAAGGGAAGCGGATGGGTGCCTATTCCTGAAGCACCTCAAATGTCAAACTGTACGGACAAGTACAATTATAAGCATTCCCAGGGTGCAGCAGATATATTTGCATACGATGGGTTATCCAAGCAGTCAGCTGCAATACTCATCTGCATATGAAAAGAGAAAGACAGTAGAATGCCATCTATATAGGCCTGATTTGCATAAAGAAGCTCTGCAGGAAGAACTGTGCCCTGAAATAATCAGCAGCAAAAGGACACAGAGTGGTTCTATCAACCCTAGAATTATCAGAGAACAGGCAGTCATAGAGTACATGTCATATCTGGCAGAATGGCATCAGCACAGGGGGAAGAAAGCAAGCCAGGGAAAAAATCAGGCCGGATAGGGCTACAATATCAAGATATCGCACTGCCGATAAAGCATTTAGATCATGCACTTTCTGCAAGAAGGCTAGGTCACACAACTAAAGCTGACTTTTACCAGAGATGATCAGGGGAGAGCGCGAACGCAGTCCCCCACTACCACAAATTATGCAGTCGAGTTTCCCGCATTTGGGGAAATCGCAGGGGTCAGCACATCCGGAGTGCAATGGATGAACCTCACCCTGGGAGAACCACCTTTGTGATCATGGTATCTCCCCTGCCAGGTAAGTATGAGTTGGACTAGGACTCTGGAGGGCGACTGGTCAAGCACACGCCTGTCAAGTGGGGGAGATTCTCCTGATGCAGCACAAATGAACTTTCAGCTGGGGACAACAACTGAAGGGAAGCGGATGGGTGCCTATTCCTGAAGCACCTCAAATGTCAAACTGTACGGACAAGTACAATTATAAGCATTCCCAGGGTGCAGCAGATATATTTGCATACGATGGGTTATCCAAGCAGTCAGCTGCAATACTCATCTGCATATGAAAAGAGAAAGACAGTAGAATGCCATCTATATAGGCCTGATTTGCATAAAGAAGCTCTGCAGGAAGAACTGTGCCCTGAAATAATCAGCAGCAAAAGGACACAGAGTGGTTCTATCAACCCTAGAATTATCAGAGAACAGGCAGTCATAGAGTACATGTCATATCTGGCAGAATGGCATCAGCACAGGGGGAAGAAAGCAAGCCAGGGAAAAAATCAGGCCGGATAGGGCTACAATATCAAGATATCGCACTGCCGATAAAGCATTTAGATCATGCGCTTTCTGCAAGAAGGCTAGGTCACACAACTAAAGCTGACTTTTACCAGAGATGATCAGGGGAGAGCGCGAACGCAGTCCCCCACTACCACAAATTATGCAGTCGAGTTTCCCGCATTTGGGGAAATCGCAGGGGTCAGCACATCCGGAGTGCAATGGATGAACCTCACCCTGGGAGAACCACCTTTGTGATCATGGTATCTCCCCTGCCAGGTAAGTATGAGTTGGACTAGGACTCTGGAGGGCGACTGGTCAAGCACACGCCTGTCAAGTGGGGGAGATTCTCCTGATGCAGCACAAATGAACTTTCAGCTGGGGACAACAACTGAAGGGAAGCGGATGGGTGCCTATTCCTGAAGCACCTCAAATGTCAAACTGTACGGACAAGTACAATTATAAGCATTCCCAGGGTGCAGCAGATATATTTGCATACGATGGGTTATCCAAGCAGTCAGCTGCAATACTCATCTGCATATGAAAAGAGAAAGACAGTAGAATGCCATCTATATAGGCCTGATTTGCATAAAGAAGCTCTGCAGGAAGAACTGTGCCCTGAAATAATCAGCAGCAAAAGGACACAGAGTGGTTCTATCAACCCTAGAATTATCAGAGAACAGGCAGTCATAGAGTACATGTCATATCTGGCAGAATGGCATCAGCACAGGGGGAAGAAAGCAAGCCAGGGAAAAAATCAGGCCGGATAGGGCTACAATATCAAGATATCGCACTGCCGATAAAGCATTTAGATCATGCGCTTTCTGCAAGAAGGCTAGGTCACACAACTAAAGCTGACTTTTACCAGAGATGATCAGGGGAGAGCGCGAACGCAGTCCCCCACTACCACAAATTATGCAGTCGAGTTTCCCGCATTTGGGGAAATCGCAGGGGTCAGCACATCCGGAGTGCAATGGATGAACCTCACCCTGGGAGAACCACCTTTGTG
The DNA here is from genome assembly GCF_038048845.1 of Mixophyes fleayi. Lineage (NCBI taxonomy): Eukaryota > Metazoa > Chordata > Amphibia > Anura > Limnodynastidae > Mixophyes > Mixophyes fleayi. The sequence goes on from NW_027445965.1 coordinate 66,029, forward strand.
ATCATGGTATCTCCCCTGCCAGGTAAGTATGAGTTGGACTAGGACTCTGGAGGGCGACTGGTCAAGCACACGCCTGTCAAGTGGGGGAGATTCTCCTGATGCAGCACAAATGAACTTTCAGCTGGGGACAACAACTGAAGGGAAGCGGATGGGTGCCTATTCCTGAAGCACCTCAAATGTCAAACTGTACGGACAAGTACAATTATAAGCATTCCCAGGGTGCAGCAGATATATTTGCATACGATGGGTTATCCAAGCAGTCAGCTGCAATACTCATCTGCATATGAAAAGAGAAAGACAGTAGAATGCCATCTATATAGGCCTGATTTGCATAAAGAAGCTCTGCAGGAAGAACTGTGCCCTGAAATAATCAGCAGCAAAAGGACACAGAGTGGTTCTATCAACCCTAGAATTATCAGAGAACAGGCAGTCATAGAGTACATGTCATATCTGGCAGAATGGCATCAGCACAGGGGGAAGAAAGCAAGCCAGGGAAAAAATCAGGCCGGATAGGGCTACAATATCAAGATATCGCACTGCCGATAAAGCATTTAGATCATGCGCTTTCTGCAAGAAGGCTAGGTCACACAACTAAAGCTGACTTTTACCAGAGATGATCAGGGGAGAGCGCGAACGCAGTCCCCCACTACCACAAATTATGCAGTCGAGTTTCCCGCATTTGGGGAAATCGCAGGGGTCAGCACATCCGGAGTGCAATGGATGAACCTCACCCTGGGAGAACCACCTTTGTGATCATGGTATCTCCCCTGCCAGGTAAGTATGAGTTGGACTAGGACTCTGGAGGGCGACTGGTCAAGCACACGCCTGTCAAGTGGGGGAGATTCTCCTGATGCAGCACAAATGAACTTTCAGCTGGGGACAACAACTGAAGGGAAGCGGATGGGTGCCTATTCCTGAAGCACCTCAAATGTCAAACTGTACGGACAAGTACAATTATAAGCATTCCCAGGGTGCAGCAGATATATTTGCATACGATGGGTTATCCAAGCAGTCAGCTGCAATACTCATCTGCATATGAAAAGAGAAAGACAGTAGAATGCCATCTATATAGGCCTGATTTGCATAAAGAAGCTCTGCAGGAAGAACTGTGCCCTGAAATAATCAGCAGCAAAAGGACACAGAGTGGTTCTATCAACCCTAGAATTATCAGAGAACAGGCAGTCATAGAGTACATGTCATATCTGGCAGAATGGCATCAGCACAGGGGGAAGAAAGCAAGCCAGGGAAAAAATCAGGCCGGATAGGGCTACAATATCAAGATATCGCACTGCCGATAAAGCATTTAGATCATGCGCTTTCTGCAAGAAGGCTAGGTCACACAACTAAAGCTGACTTTTACCAGAGATGATCAGGGGAGAGCGCGAACGCAGTCCCCCACTACCACAAATTATGCAGTCGAGTTTCCCGCATTTGGGGAAATCGCAGGGGTCAGCACATCCGGAGTGCAATGGATGAACCTCACCCTGGGAGAACCACCTTTGTGATCATGGTATCTCCCCTGCCAGGTAAGTATGAGTTGGACTAGGACTCTGGAGGGCGACTGGTCAAGCACACGCCTGTCAAGTGGGGGAGATTCTCCTGATGCAGCACAAATGAACTTTCAGCTGGGGACAACAACTGAAGGGAAGCGGATGGGTGCCTATTCCTGAAGCACCTCAAATGTCAAACTGTACGGACAAGTACAATTATAAGCATTCCCAGGGTGCAGCAGATATATTTGCATACGATGGGTTATCCAAGCAGTCAGCTGCAATACTCATCTGCATATGAAAAGAGAAAGACAGTAGAATGCCATCTATATAGGCCTGATTTGCATAAAGAAGCTCTGCAGGAAGAACTGTGCCCTGAAATAATCAGCAGCAAAAGGACACAGAGTGGTTCTATCAACCCTAGAATTATCAGAGAACAGGCAGTCATAGAGTACATGTCATATCTGGCAGAATGGCATCAGCACAGGGGGAAGAAAGCAAGCCAGGGAAAAAATCAGGCCGGATAGGGCTACAATATCAAGATATCACACTGCCGATAAAGCATTTAGATCATGCACTTTCTGCAAGAAGGCTAGGTCACACAACTAAAGCTGACTTTTACCAGAGATGATCAGGGGAGAGCGCGAACGCAGTCCCCCACTACCACAAATTATGCAGTCGAGTTTCCCGCATTTGGGGAAATCGCAGGGGTCAGCACATCTGGAGTGCAATGGATGAACCTCATCCTGGGAGAACCACCTTTGTGATCATGGTATCTCCCCTGCCAGGTAAGTATGAGTTGGACTAGGACTCTGGAGGGCGACTGGTCAAGCACACGCCTGTCAAGTGGGGGAGATTCTCCTGATGCAGCACAAATGAACTTTCAGCTGGGGACAACAACTGAAGGGAAGCGGATGGGTGCCTATTCCTGAAGCACCTCAAATGTCAAACTGTACGGACAAGTACAATTATAAGCATTCCCAGGGTGCAGCAGATATATTTGCATACGATGGGTTATCCAAGCAGTCAGCTGCAATACTCATCTGCATATGAAAAGAGAAAGACAGTAGAATGCCATCTATATAGGCCTGATTTGCATAAAGAAGCTCTGCAGGAAGAACTGTGCCCTGAAATAATCAGCAGCAAAAGGACACAGAGTGGTTCTATCAACCCTAGAATTATCAGAGAACAGGCAGTCATAGAGTACATGTCATATCTGGCAGAATGGCATCAGCACAGGGGGAAGAAAGCAAGCCAGGGAAAAAATCAGGCCGGATAGGGCTACAATATCAAGATATCGCACTGCCGATAAAGCATTTAGATCATGCACTTTCTGCAAGAAGGCTAGGTCACACAACTAAAGCTGACTTTTACCAGAGATGATCAGGGGAGAGCGCGAACGCAGTCCCCCACTACCATAAATTATGCAGTCAAGTTTCCCGCATTTGGGGAAATCGCAGGGGTCAGCACATCCGGCGTGCAATGGATGAACCTCACCCTGGGAGAACCACCTTTGTGATCATGGTATCTCCCCTGCCAGGTAAGTATGAGTTGGACTAGGACTCTGGAGGGCGACTGGTCAAGCACACGCCTGTCAAGTGGGGGAGATTCTCCTGATGCAGCACAAATGAACTTTCAGCTGGGGACAACAACTGAAGGGAAGCGGATGGGTGCCTATTCCTGAAGCACCTCAAATGTCAAACTGTACGGACAAGTACAATTATAAGCATTCCCAGGGTGCAGCAGATATATTTGCATACGATGGGTTATCCAAGCAGTCAGCTGCAATACTCATCTGCATATGAAAAGAGAAAGACAGTAGAATGCCATCTATATAGGCCTGATTTGCATAAAGAAGCTCTGCAGGAAGAACTGTGCCCTGAAATAATCAGCAGCAAAAGGACACAGAGTGGTTCTATCAACCCTAGAATTATCAGAGAACAGGCAGTCATAGAGTACATGTCATATCTGGCAGAATGGCATCAGCACAGGGGGAAGAAAGCAAGCCAGGGAAAAAATCAGGCCGGATAGGGCTACAATATCAAGATATCGCACTGCCGATAAAGCATTTAGATCATGCACTTTCTGCAAGAAGGCTAGGTCACACAACTAAAGCTGACTTTTACCAGAGATGATCAGGGGAGAGCGCGAACGCAGTCCCCCACTACCACAAATTATGCAGTCGAGTTTCCCGCATTTGGGGAAATCGCAGGGGTCAGCACATCCGGAGTGTAATGGATGAACCACCTTTGTGATCATGGTATCTCCCCTGCCAGGTAAGTATGAGTTGGACTAGGACTCTGGAGGGCGACTGGTCAAGCACACGCCTGTCAAGTGGGGGAGATTCTCCTGATGCAGCACAAATGAACTTTCAGCTGGGGACAACAACTGAAGGGAAGCGGATGGGTGCCTATTCCTGAAGCACCTCAAATGTCAAACTGTACGGACAAGTACAATTATAAGCATTCCCAGGGTGCAGCAGATATATTTGCATACGATGGGTTATCCAAGCAGTCAGCTGCAATACTCATCTGCATATGAAAAGAGAAAGACAGTAGAATGCCATCTATATAGGCCTGATTTGCATAAAGAAGCTCTGCAGGAAGAACTGTGCCCTGAAATAATCAGCAGCAAAAGGACACAGAGTGGTTCTATCAACCCTAGAATTATCAGAGAACAGGCAGTCATAGAGTACATGTCATATCTGGCAGAATGGCATCAGCACAGGGGGAAGAAAGCAAGCCAGGGAAAAAATCAGGCCGGATAGGGCTACAATATCAAGATATCGCACTGCCGATAAAGCATTTAGATCATGCGCTTTCTACAAGAAGGCTAGGTCACACAACTAAAGCTGACTTTTACCAGAGATGATCAGGGGAGAGCGCGAACGCAGTCCCCCACTACCACAAATTATGCAGTCGAGTTTCCCGCATTTGGGGAAATCGCAGGGGTCAGCACATCCGGAGTGCAATGGATGAACCTCACCCTGGGAGAACCACCTTTGTGATCATGGTATCTCCCCTGCCAGGTAAGTATGAGTTGGACTAGGACTCTGGAGGGCGACTGGTCAAGCACACGCCTGTCAAGTGGGGGAGATTCTCCTGATGCAGCACAAATGAACTTTCAGCTGGGGACAACAACTGAAGGGAAGCGGATGGGTGCCTATTCCTGAAGCACCTCAAATGTCAAACTGTACGGACAAGTACAATTATAAGCATTCCCAGGGTGCAGCAGATATATTTGCATACGATGGGTTATCCAAGCAGTCAGCTGCAATACTCATCTGCATATGAAAAGAGAAAGACAGTAGAATGCCATCTATATAGGCCTGATTTGCATAAAGAAGCTCTGCAGGAAGAACTGTGCCCTGAAATAATCAGCAGCAAAAGGACACAGAGTGGTTTCTTTAACCCTAGAATTATCAGAGAACAGGCAGTCATAGAGTACATGTCATATCTGGCAGAATGGCATCAGCACAGGGGGAAGAAAGCAAGCCAGGGAAAAAATCAGGCCGGATAGGGCTACAATATCAAGATATCGCACTGCCGATAAAGCATTTAGATCATGCACTTTCTGCAAGAAGGCTAGGTCACACAACTAAAGCTGACTTTTACCAGAGATGATCAGGGGAGAGCGCGAACGCAGTCCCCCACTACCACAAATTATGCAGTCGAGTTTCCCGCATTTGGGGAAATCGCAGGGGTCAGCACATCCGGAGTGCAATGGATGAACCTCACCCTGGGAGAACCACCTTTGTGATCATGGTATCTCCCCTGCCAGGTAAGTATGAGTTGGACTAGGACTCTGGAGGGCGACTGGTCAAGCACACGCCTGTCAAGTGGGGGAGATTCTCCTGATGCAGCACAAATGAACTTTCAGCTGGGGACAACAACTGAAGGGAAGCGGATGGGTGCCTATTCCTGAAGCACCTCAAATGTCAAACTGTACGGACAAGTACAATTATAAGCATTCCCAGGGTGCAGCAGATATATTTGCATACGATGGGTTATCCAAGCAGTCAGCTGCAATACTCATCTGCATATGAAAAGAGAAAGACAGTAGAATGCCATCTATATAGGCCTGATTTGCATAAAGAAGCTCTGCAGGAAGAACTGTGCCCTGAAATAATCAGCAGCAAAAGGACACAGAGTGGTTCTATCAACCCTAGAATTATCAGAGAACAGGCAGTCATAGAGTACATGTCATATCTGGCAGAATGGCATCAGCACAGGGGGAAGAAAGCAAGCCAGGGAAAAAATCAGGCCGGATAGGGCTACAATATCAAGATATCGCACTGCCGATAAAGCATTTAGATCATGCACTTTCTGCAAGAAGGCTAGGTCACACAACTAAAGCTGACTTTTACCAGAGATGATCAGGGGAGAGCGCGAACGCAGTCCCCCACTACCACAAATTATGCAGTCGAGTTTCCCGCATTTGGGGAAATCGCAGGGGTCAGCACATCCGGAGTGCAATGGATGAACCTCACCCTGGGAGAACCACCTTTGTGATCATGGTATCTCCCCTGCCAGGTAAGTATGAGTTGGACTAGGACTCTGGAGGGCGACTGGTCAAGCACACGCCTGTCAAGTGGGGGAGATTCTCCTGATGCAGCACAAATGAACTTTCAGCTGGGGACAACAACTGAAGGGAAGCGGATGGGTGCCTATTCCTGAAGCACCTCAAATGTCAAACTGTACGGACAAGTACAATTATAAGCATTCCCAGGGTGCAGCAGATATATTTGCATACGATGGGTTATCCAAGCAGTCAGCTGCAATACTCATCTGCATATGAAAAGAGAAAGACAGTAGAATGCCATCTATATAGGCCTGATTTGCATAAAGAAGCTCTGCAGGAAGAACTGTGCCCTGAAATAATCAGCAGCAAAAGGACACAGAGTGGTTCTATCAACCCTAGAATTATCAGAGAACAGGCAGTCATAGAGTACATGTCATATCTGGCAGAATGGCATCAGCACAGGGGGAAGAAAGCAAGCCAGGGAAAAAATCAGGCCGGATAGGGCTACAATATCAAGATATCGCACTGCCGATAAAGCATTTAGATCATGCACTTTCTGCAAGAAGGCTAGGTCACACAACTAAAGCTGACTTTTACCAGAGATGATCAGGGGAGAGCGCGAACGCAGTCCCCCACTACCACAAATTATGCAGTCGAGTTTCCCGCATTTGGGGAAATCGCAGGGGTCAGCACATCCGGAGTGCAATGGATGAACCTCACCCTGGGAGAACCACCTTTGTGATCATGGTATCTCCCCTGCCAGGTAAGTATGAGTTGGACTAGGACTCTGGAGGGCGACTGGTCAAGCACACGCCTGTCAAGTGGGGGAGATTCTCCTGATGCAGCACAAATGAACTTTCAGCTGGGGACAACAACTGAAGGGAAGCGGATGGGTGCCTATTCCTGAAGCACCTCAAATGTCAAACTGTACGGACAAGTACAATTATAAGCATTCCCAGGGTGCAGCAGATATATTTGCATACGATGGGTTATCCAAGCAGTCAGCTGCAATACTCATCTGCATATGAAAAGAGAAAGACAGTAGAATGCCATCTATATAGGCCTGATTTGCATAAAGAAGCTCTGCAGGAAGAACTGTGCCCTGAAATAATCAGCAGCAAAAGGACACAGAGTGGTTTCTTTAACCCTAGAATTATCAGAGAACAGGCAGTCATAGAGTACATGTCATATCTGGCAGAATGGCATCAGCACAGGGGGAAGAAAGCAAGCCAGGGAAAAAATCAGGCCGGATAGGGCTACAATATCAAGATATCGCACTGCCGATAAAGCATTTAGATCATGCACTTTCTGCAAGAAGGCTAGGTCACACAACTAAAGCTGACTTTTACCAGAGATGATCAGGGGAGAGCGCGAACGCAGTCCCCCACTACCACAAATTATGCAGTCGAGTTTCCCGCATTTGGGGAAATCGCAGGGGTCAGCACATCCGGAGTGCAATGGATGAACCTCACCCTGGGAGAACCACCTTTGTGATCATGGTATCTCCCCTGCCAGGTAAGTATGAGTTGGACTAGGACTCTGGAGGGCGACTGGTCAAGCACACGCCTGTCAAGTGGGGGAGATTCTCCTGATGCAGCACAAATGAACTTTCAGCTGGGGACAACAACTGAAGGGAAGCGGATGGGTGCCTATTCCTGAAGCACCTCAAATGTCAAACTGTACGGACAAGTACAATTATAAGCATTCCCAGGGTGCAGCAGATATATTTGCATACGATGGGTTATCCAAGCAGTCAGCTGCAATACTCATCTGCATATGAAAAGAGAAAGACAGTAGAATGCCATCTATATAGGCCTGATTTGCATAAAGAAGCTCTGCAGGAAGAACTGTGCCCTGAAATAATCAGCAGCAAAAGGACACAGAGTGGTTCTATCAACCCTAGAATTATCAGAGAACAGGCAGTCATAGAGTACATGTCATATCTGGCAGAATGGCATCAGCACAGGGGGAAGAAAGCAAGCCAGGGAAAAAATCAGGCCGGATAGGGCTACAATATCAAGATATCGCACTGCCGATAAAGCATTTAGATCATGCACTTTCTGCAAGAAGGCTAGGTCACACAACTAAAGCTGACTTTTACCAGAGATGATCAGGGGAGAGCGCGAACGCAGTCCCCCACTACCACAAATTATGCAGTCGAGTTTCCCGCATTTGGGGAAATCGCAGGGGTCAGCACATCCGGAGTGCAATGGATGAACCTCACCCTGGGAGAACCACCTTTGTGATCATGGTATCTCCCCTGCCAGGTAAGTATGAGTTGGACTAGGACTCTGGAGGGCGACTGGTCAAGCACACGCCTGTCAAGTGGGGGAGATTCTCCTGATGCAGCACAAATGAACTTTCAGCTGGGGACAACAACTGAAGGGAAGCGGATGGGTGCCTATTCCTGAAGCACCTCAAATGTCAAACTGTACGGACAAGTACAATTATAAGCATTCCCAGGGTGCAGCAGATATATTTGCATACGATGGGTTATCCAAGCAGTCAGCTGCAATACTCATCTGCATATGAAAAGAGAAAGACAGTAGAATGCCATCTATATAGGCCTGATTTGCATAAAGAAGCTCTGCAGGAAGAACTGTGCCCTGAAATAATCAGCAGCAAAAGGACACAGAGTGGTTCTATCAACCCTAGAATTATCAGAGAACAGGCAGTCATAGAGTACATGTCATATCTGGCAGAATGGCATCAGCACAGGGGGAAGAAAGCAAGCCAGGGAAAAAATCAGGCCGGATAGGGCTACAATATCAAGATATCGCACTGCCGATAAAGCATTTAGATCATGCGCTTTCTGCAAGAAGGCTAGGTCACACAACTAAAGCTGACTTTTACCAGAGATGATCAGGGGAGAGCGCGAACGCAGTCCCTAACTACCACAAATTATGCAGTCGAGTTTCCCGCATTTGGGGAAATCGCAGGGGTCAGCACATCCGGCGTGCAATGGATGAACCTCACCCTGGGAGAACCACCTTTGTGATCATGGTATCTCCCCTGCCAGGTAAGTATGAGTTGGACTAGGACTCTGGAGGGCGACTGGTCAAGCACACGCCTGTCAAGTGGGGGAGATTCTCCTGATGCAGCACAAATGAACTTTCAGCTGGGGACAACAACTGAAGGGAAGCGGATGGGTGCCTATTCCTGAAGCACCTCAAATGTCAAACTGTACGGACAAGTACAATTATAAGCATTCCCAGGGTGCAGCAGATATATTTGCATACGATGGGTTATCCAAGCAGTCAGCTGCAATACTCATCTGCATATGAAAAGAGAAAGACAGTAGAATGCCATCTATATAGGCCTGATTTGCATAAAGAAGCTCTGCAGGAAGAACTGTGCCCTGAAATAATCAGCAGCAAAAGGACACAGAGTGGTTCTATCAACCCTAGAATTATCAGAGAACAGGCAGTCATAGAGTACATGTCATATCTGGCAGAATGGCATCAGCACAGGGGGAAGAAAGCAAGCCAGGGAAAAAATCAGGCCGGATAGGGCTACAATATCAAGATATCGCACTGCCGATAAAGCATTTAGATCATGCGCTTTCTGCAAGAAGGCTAGGTCACACAACTAAAGCTGACTTTTACCAGAGATGATCAGGGGAGAGCGCGAACGCAGTCCCCCACTACCACAAATTATGCAGTCGAGTTTCCCGCATTTGGGGAAATCGCAGGGGTCAGCACATCCGGAGTGCAATGGATGAACCTCACCCTGGGAGAACCACCTTTGTGATCATGGTATCTCCCCTGCCAGGTAAGTATGAGTTGGACTAGGACTCTGGAGGGCGACTGGTCAAGCACACGCCTGTCAAGTGGGGGAGATTCTCCTGATGCAGCACAAATGAACTTTCAGCTGGGGACAACAACTGAAGGGAAGCGGATGGGTGCCTATTCCTGAAGCACCTCAAATGTCAAACTGTACGGACAAGTACAATTATAAGCATTCCCAGGGTGCAGCAGATATATTTGCATACGATGGGTTATCCAAGCAGTCAGCTGCAATACTCATCTGCATATGAAAAGAGAAAGACAGTAGAATGCCATCTATATAGGCCTGATTTGCATAAAGAAGCTCTGCAGGAAGAACTGTGCCCTGAAATAATCAGCAGCAAAAGGACACAGAGTGGTTCTATCAACCCTAGAATTATCAGAGAACAGGCAGTCATAGAGTACATGTCATATCTGGCAGAATGGCATCAGCACAGGGGGAAGAAAGCAAGCCAGGGAAAAAATCAGGCCGGATAGGGCTACAATATCAAGATATCGCACTGCCGATAAAGCATTTAGATCATGCGCTTTCTGCAAGAAGGCTAGGTCACACAACTAAAGCTGACTTTTACCAGAGATGATCAGGGGAGAGCGCGAACGCAGTCCCCCACTACCACAAATTATGCAGTCGAGTTTCCCGCATTTGGGGAAATCGCAGGGGTCAGCACATCCGGAGTGCAATGGATGAACCTCACCCTGGGAGAACCACCTTTGTGATCATGGTATCTCCCCTGCCAGGTAAGTATGAGTTGGACTAGGACTCTGGAGGGCGACTGGTCAAGCACACGCCTGTCAAGTGGGGGAGATTCTCCTGATGCAGCACAAATGAACTTTCAGCTGGGGACAACAACTGAAGGGAAGCGGATGGGTGCCTATTCCTGAAGCACCTCAAATGTCAAACTGTACGGACAAGTACAATTATAAGCATTCCCAGGGTGCAGCAGATATATTTGCATACGATGGGTTATCCAAGCAGTCAGCTGCAATACTCATCTGCATATGAAAAGAGAAAGACAGTAGAATGCCATCTATATAGGCCTGATTTGCATAAAGAAGCTCTGCAGGAAGAACTGTGCCCTGAAATAATCAGCAGCAAAAGGACACAGAGTGGTTCTATCAACCCTAGAATTATCAGAGAACAGGCAGTCATAGAGTACATGTCATATCTGGCAGAATGGCATCAGCACAGGGGGAAGAAAGCAAGCCAGGGAAAAAATCAGGCCGGATAGGGCTACAATATCAAGATATCGCACTGCCGATAAAGCATTTAGATCATGCGCTTTCTGCAGGAAGGCTAGGTCACACAACTAAAGCTGACTTTTACCAGAGATGATCAGGGGAGAGCGCGAACACAGTCCCCCCACTACCACAAATTATGCAGTCGAGTTTCCCGCATTTGGGGAAATCGCAGGGGTCAGCACATCCGGAGTGCAATGGATGAACCTCACCCTGGGAGAACCACCTTTGTGATCATGGTATCTCCCCTGCCAGGTAAGTATGAGTTGGACTAGTACTCTGGAGGGCGACTGGTCAAGCACACGCCTGTCAAGTGGGGGAGATTCTCCTGATGCAGCACAAATGAACTTTCAGCTGGGGACAACAACTGAAGGGAAGCGGATGGGTGCCTATTCCTGAAGCACCTCAAATGTCAAACTGTACGGAGAAGTACAATTATAAGCATTCCCAGGGTGCAGCAGATATATTTGCATACGATGGGTTATCCAAGCAGTCAGCTGCAATACTCATCTGCATATGAAAAGAGAAAGACAGTAGAATGCCATCTATATAGGCCTGATTTGCATAAAGAAGCTCTGCAGGAAGAACTGTGCCCTGAAATAATCAGCAGCAAAAGGACACAGAGTGGTTCTATCAACCCTAGAATTATCAGAGAACAGGCAGTCATAGAGTACATGTCATATCTGGCAGAATGGCATCAGCACAGGGGGAAGAAAGCAAGCCAGGGAAAAAATCAGGCCGGATAGGGCTACAATATCAAGATATCGCACTGCCGATAAAGCATTTAGATCATGCGCTTTCTGCAAGAAGGCTAGGTCACACAACTAAAGCTGACTTTTACCAGAGATGATCAGGGGAGAGCGCGAACGCAGTCCCCCACTACCACAAATTATGCAGTCGAGTTTCCCGCATTTGGGGAAATCGCAGGGGTCAGCACATCCGGAGTGCAATGGATGAACCACCTTTGTGATCATGGTATCTCCCCTGCCAGGTAAGTATGAGTTGGACTAGGACTCTGGAGGGCGACTGGTCAAGCACACGCCTGTCAAGTGGGGGAGATTCTCCTGATGCAGCACAAATGAACTTTCAGCTGGGGACAACAACTGAAGGGAAGCGGATGGGTGCCTATTCCTGAAGCACCTCAAATGTCAAACTGTACGGACAAGTACAATTATAAGCATTCCCAGGGTGCAGCAGATATATTTGCATACGATGGGTTATCCAAGCAGTCAGCTGCAATACTCATCTGCATATGAAAAGAGAAAGACAGTAGAATGCCATCTATATAGGCCTGATTTGCATAAAGAAGCTCTGCAGGAAGAACTGTGCCCTGAAATAATCAGCAGCAAAAGGACACAGAGTGGTTCTATCAACCCTAGAATTATCAGAGAACAGGCAGTCATAGAGTACATGTCATATCTGGCAGAATGGCATCAGCACAGGGGGAAGAAAGCAAGCCAGGGAAAAAATCAGGCCGGATAGGGCTACAATATCAAGATATCGCACTGCCGATAAAGCATTTAGATCATGCGCTTTCTGCAAGAAGGCTAGGTCACACAACTAAAGCTGACTTTTACCAGAGATGATCAGGGGAGAGCGCGAACGCAGTCCCCCACTACCACAAATTATGCAGTCGAGTTTCCCGCATTTGGGGAAATCGCAGGGGTCAGCACATCCGGAGTGCAATGGATGAACCTCACCCTGGGAGAACCACCTTTGTGATCATGGTATCTCCCCTGCCAGGTAAATATGAGTTGGACTAGGACTCTGGAGGGCGACTGGTCAAGCACACGCCTGTCAAGTGGGGGAGATTCTCCTGATGCAGCACAAATGAACTTTCAGCTGGGGACAACAACTGAAGGGAAGCGGATGGGTGCCTATTCCTGAAGCACCTCAAATGTCAAACTGTACGGACAAGTACAATTATAAGCATTCCCAGGGTGCAGCAGATATATTTGCATACGATGGGTTATCCAAGCAGTCAGCTGCAATACTCATCTGCATATGAAAAGAGAAAGACAGTAGAATGCCATCTATATAGGCCTGATTTGCATAAAGAAGCTCTGCAGGAAGAACTGTGCCCTGAAATAATCAGCAGCAAAAGGACACAGAGTGGTTCTATCAACCCTAGAATTATCAGAGAACAGGCAGTCATAGAGTACATGTCATATCTGGCAGAATGGCATCAGCACAGGGGGAAGAAAGCAAGCCAGGGAAAAAATCAGGCCGGATAGGGCTACAATATCAAGATATCGCACTGCCGATAAAGCATTTAGATCATGCGCTTTCTGCAAGAAGGCTAGGTCACACAACTAAAGCTGACTTTTACCAGAGATGATCAGGGGAGAGCGCGAACGCAGTCCCCCACTACCACAAATTATGCAGTCGAGTTTCCCGCATTTGGGGAAATCGCAGGGGTCAGCACATCCGGAGTGCAATGGATGAACCTCACCCTGGGAGAACCACCTTTGTGATCATGGTATCTCCCCTGCCAGGTAAGTATGAGTTGGACTAGGACTCTGGAGGGCGACTGGTCAAGCACACGCCTGTCAAGTGGGGGAGATTCTCCTGATGCAGCACAAATGAACTTTCAGCTGGGGACAACACCTGAAGGGAAGCGGATGGGTGCCTATTCCTGAAGCACCTCAAATGTCAAACTGTACGGACAAGTACAATTATAAGCATTCCCAGGGTGCAGCAGATATATTTGCATACGATGGGTTATCCAAGCAGTCAGCTGCAATACTCATCTGCATATGAAAAGAGAAAGACAGTAGAATGCCATCTATATAGGCCTGATTTGCATAAAGAAGCTCTGCAGGAAGAACTGTGCCCTGAAATAATCAGCAGCAAAAGGACACAGAGTGGTTCTATCAACCCTAGAATTATCAGAGAACAGGCAGTCATAGAGTACATGTCATATCTGGCAGAATGGCATCAGCACAGGGGGAAGAAAGCAAGCCAGGGAAAAAATCAGGCCAGATAGGGCTACAATATCAAGATATCGCACTGCCGATAAAGCATTTAGATCATGCGCTTTCTGCAAGAAGGCTAGGTCACACAACTAAAGCTGACTTTTACCAGAGATGATCAGGGGAGAGCGCGAACGCAGTCCCCCACTACCACAAATTATGCAGTCGAGTTTCCCGCATTTGGGGAAATCGCAGGGGTCAGCACATCCGGAGTGCAATGGATGAACCTCACCCTGGGAGAACCACCTTTGTGATCATGGTATCTCCCCTGCCAGGTAAGTATGAGTTGGACTAGGACTCTGGAGGGCGACTGGTCAAGCACACGCCTGTCAAGTGGGGGAGATTCTCCTGATGCAGCACAAATGAACTTTCAGCTGGGGACAACAACTGAAGGGAAGCGGATGGGTGCCTATTCCTGAAGCACCTCAAATGTCAAACTGTACGGACAAGTACAATTATAAGCATTCCCAGGGTGCAGCAGATATATTTGCATACGATGGGTTATCCAAGCAGTCAGCTGCAATACTCATCTGCATATGAAAAGAGAAAGACAGTAGAATGCCATCTATATAGGCCTGATTTGCATAAAGAAGCTCTGCAGGAAGAACTGTGCCCTGAAATAATCAGCAGCAAAAGGACACAGAGTGGTTCTATCAACCCTAGAATTATCAGAGAACAGGCAGTCATAGAGTACATGTCATATCTGGCAGAATGGCATCAGCACAGGGGGAAGAAAGCAAGCCAGGGAAAAAATCAGGCCGGATAGGGCTACAATATCAAGATATCGCACTGCCGATAAAGCATTTAGATCATGCGCTTTCTGCAAGAAGGCTAGGTCACACAACTAAAGCTGACTTTTACCAGAGATGATCAGGGAGAGCGCGAACGCAGTCCCCCACTACCACAAATTATGCAGTCGAGTTTCCCGCATTTGGGGAAATCGCAGGGGTCAGCACATCCGGAGTGCAATGGATGAACCTCACCCTGGGAGAACCACCTTTGTGATCATGGTATCTCCCCTGCCAGGTAAGTATGAGTTGGACTAGGACTCTGGAGGGCGACTGGTCAAGCACACGCCTGTCAAGTGGGGGAGATTCTCCTGATGCAGCACAAATGAACTTTCAGCTGGGGACAACAACTGAAGGGAAGCGGATGGGTGCCTATTCCTGAAGCACCTCAAATGTCAAACTGTACGGACAAGTACAATTATAAGCATTCCCAGGGTGCAGCAGATATATTTGCATACGATGGGTTATCCAAGCAGTCAGCTGCAATACTCATCTGCATATGAAAAGAGAAAGACAGTAGAATGCCATCTATATAGGCCTGATTTGCATAAAGAAGCTCTGCAGGAAGAACTGTGCCCTGAAATAATCAGCAGCAAAAGGACACAGAGTGGTTCTATCAACCCTAGAATTATCAGAGAACAGGCAGTCATAGAGTACATGTCATATCTGGCAGAATGGCATCAGCACAGGGGGAAGAAAGCAAGCCAGGGAAAAAATCAGGCCGGATAGGGCTACAATATCAAGATATCGCACTGCCGATAAAGCATTTAGATCATGCGCTTTCTGCAAGAAGGCTAGGTCACACAACTAAAGCTGACTTTTACCAGAGATGATCAGGGGAGAGCGCGAACGCAGTCCCCCACTACCACAAATTATGCAGTCGAGTTTCCCGCATTTGGGGAAATCGCAGGGGTCAGCACATCCGGAGTGCAATGGATGAACCTCACCCTGGGAGAACCACCTTTGTGATCATGGTATCTCCCCTGCCAGGTAAGTATGAGTTGGACTTGGACTCTGGAGGGCGACTGGTCAAGCACACGCCTGTCAAGTGGGGGAGATTCTCCTGATGCAGCACAAATGAACTTTCAGCTGGGGACAACAACTGAAGGGAAGCGGATGGGTGCCTATTCCTGAAGCACCTCAAATGTCAAACTGTACGGACAAGTACAATTATAAGCATTCCCAGGGTGCAGCAGATATATTTGCATACGATGGGTTATCCAAGCAGTCAGCTGCAATACTCATCTGCATATGAAAAGAGAAAGACAGTAGAATGCCATCTATATAGGCCTGATTTGCATAAAGAAGCTCTGCAGGAAGAACTGTGCCCTGAAATAATCAGCAGCAAAAGGACACAGAGTGGTTCTATCAACCCTAGAATTATCAGAGAACAGGCAGTCATAGAGTACATGTCATATCTGGCAGAATGGCATCAGCACAGGGGGAAGAAAGCAAGCCAGGGAAAAAATCAGGCCGGATAGGGCTACAATATCAAGATATCGCACTGCCGATAAAGCATTTAGATCATGCGCTTTCTGCAAGAAGGCTAGGTCACACAACTAAAGCTGACTTTTACCAGAGATGATCAGGGGAGAGCGCGAACGCAGTCCCCCACTACCACAAATTATGCAGTCGAGTTTCCCGCATTTGGGGAAATCGCAGGGGTCAGCACATCCGGAGTGCAATGGATGAACCTCACCCTGGGAGAACCACCTTTGTGATCATGGTATCTCCCCTGCCAGGTAAGTATGAGTTGGACTAGGACTCTGGAGGGCGACTGGTCAAGCACACGCCTGTCAAGTGGGGGAGATTCTCCTGATGCAGCACAAATGAACTTTCAGCTGGGGACAACAACTGAAGGGAAGCGGATGGGTGCCTATTCCTGAAGCACCTCAAATGTCAAACTGTACGGACAAGTACAATTATAAGCATTCCCAGGGTGCAGCAGATATATTTGCATACGATGGGTTATCCAAGCAGTCAGCTGCAATACTCATCTGCATATGAAAAGAGAAAGACAGTAGAATGCCATCTATATAGGCCTGATTTGCATAAAGAAGCTCTGCAGGAAGAACTGTGCCCTGAAATAATCAGCAGCAAAAGGACACAGAGTGGTTCTATCAACCCTAGAATTATCAGAGAACAGGCAGTCATAGAGTACATGTCATATCTGGCAGAATGGCATCAGCACAGGGGGAAGAAAGCAAGCCAGGGAAAAAATCAGGCCGGATAGGGCTACAATATCAAGATATCGCACTGCCGATAAAGCATTTAGATCATGCGCTTTCTGCAAGAAGGCTAGGTCACACAACTAAAGCTGACTTTTACCAGAGATGATCAGGGGAGAGCGCGAACGCAGTCCCCCACTACCACAAATTATGCAGTCGAGTTTCCCGCATTTGGGGAAATCGCAGGGGTCAGCACATCCGGAGTGCAATGGATGAACCTCACCCTGGGAGAACCACCTTTGTGATCATGGTATCTCCCCTGCCAGGTAAGTATGAGTTGGACTAGGACTCTGGAGGGCGACTGGTCAAGCACACGCCTGTCAAGTGGGGGAGATTCTCCTGATGCAGCACAAATGAACTTTCAGCTGGGGACAACAACTGAAGGGAAGCGGATGGGTGCCTATTCCTGAAGCACCTCAAATGTCAAACTGTACGGACAAGTACAATTATAAGCATTCCCAGGGTGCAGCAGATATATTTGCATACGATGGGTTATCCAAGCAGTCAGCTGCAATACTCATCTGCATATGAAAAGAGAAAGACAGTAGAATGCCATCTATATAGGCCTGATTTGCATAAAGAAGCTCTGCAGGAAGAACTGTGCCCTGAAATAATCAGCAGCAAAAGGACACAGAGTGGTTCTATCAACCCTAGAATTATCAGAGAACAGGCAGTCATAGAGTACATGTCATATCTGGCAGAATGGCATCAGCACAGGGGGAAGAAAGCAAGCCAGGGAAAAAATCAGGCCGGATAGGGCTACAATATCAAGATATCGCACTGCCGATAAAGCATTTAGATCATGCACTTTCTGCAAGAAGGCTAGGTCACACAACTAAAGCTGACTTTTACCAGAGATGATCAGGGGAGAGCGCGAACGCAGTCCCCCACTACCACAAATTATGCAGTCGAGTTTCCCGCATTTGGGGAAATCGCAGGGGTCAGCACATCCGGAGTGCAATGGATGAACCTCACCCTGGGAGAACCACCTTTGTGATCATGGTATCTCCCCTGCCAGGTAAGTATGAGTTGGACTAGGACTCTGGAGGGCGACTGGTCAAGCACACGCCTGTCAAGTGGGGGAGATTCTCCTGATGCAGCACAAATGAACTTTCAGCTGGGGACAACAACTGAAGGGAAGCGGATGGGTGCCTATTCCTGAAGCACCTCAAATGTCAAACTGTACGGACAAGTACAATTATAAGCATTCCCAGGGTGCAGCAGATATATTTGCATACGATGGGTTATCCAAGCAGTCAGCTGCAATACTCATCTGCATATGAAAAGAGAAAGACAGTAGAATGCCATCTATATAGGCCTGATTTGCATAAAGAAGCTCTGCAGGAAGAACTGTGCCCTGAAATAATCAGCAGCAAAAGGACACAGAGTGGTTCTATCAACCCTAGAATTATCAGAGAACAGGCAGTCATAGAGTACATGTCATATCTGGCAGAATGGCATCAGCACAGGGGGAAGAAAGCAAGCCAGGGAAAAAATCAGGCCGGATAGGGCTACAATATCAAGATATCGCACTGCCGATAAAGCATTTAGATCATGCGCTTTCTGCAAGAAGGCTAGGTCACACAACTAAAGCTGACTTTTACCAGAGATGATCAGGGGAGAGCGCGAACGCAGTCCCCCACTACCACAAATTATGCAGTCGAGTTTCCCGCATTTGGGGAAATCGCAGGGGTCAGCACATCCGGAGTGCAATGGATGAACCTCACCCTGGGAGAACCACCTTTGTGATCATGGTATCTCCCCTGCCAGGTAAGTATGAGTTGGACTAGGACTCTGGAGGGCGACTGGTCAAGCACACGCCTGTCAAGTGGGGGAGATTCTCCTGATGCAGCACAAATGAACTTTCAGCTGGGGACAACAACTGAAGGGAAGCGGATGGGTGCCTATTCCTGAAGCACCTCAAATGTCAAACTGTACGGACAAGTACAATTATAAGCATTCCCAGGGTGCAGCAGATATATTTGCATACGATGGGTTATCCAAGCAGTCAGCTGCAATACTCATCTGCATATGAAAAGAGAAAGACAGTAGAATGCCATCTATATAGGCCTGATTTGCATAAAGAAGCTCTGCAGGAAGAACTGTGCCCTGAAATAATCAGCAGCAAAAGGACACAGAGTGGTTCTATCAACCCTAGAATTATCAGAGAACAGGCAGTCATAGAGTACATGTCATATCTGGCAGAATGGCATCAGCACAGGGGGAAGAAAGCAAGCCAGGGAAAAAATCAGGCCGGATAGGGCTACAATATCAAGATATCGCACTGCCGATAAAGCATTTAGATCATGCACTTTCTGCAAGAAGGCTAGGTCACACAACTAAAGCTGACTTTTACCAGAGATGATCAGGGGAGAGCGCGAACGCAGTCCCCCACTACCACAAATTATGCAGTCGAGTTTCCCGCATTTGGGGAAATCGCAGGGGTCAGCACATCCGGAGTGCAATGGATGAACCTCACCCTGGGAGAACCACCTTTGTGATCATGGTATCTCCCCTGCCAGGTAAGTATGAGTTGGACTAGGACTCTGGAGGGCGACTGGTCAAGCACACGCCTGTCAAGTGGGGGAGATTCTCCTGATGCAGCACAAATGAACTTTCAGCTGGGGACAACAACTGAAGGGAAGCGGATGGGTGCCTATTCCTGAAGCACCTCAAATGTCAAACTGTACGGACAAGTACAATTATAAGCATTCCCAGGGTGCAGCAGATATATTTGCATACGATGGGTTATCCAAGCAGTCAGCTGCAATACTCATCTGCATATGAAAAGAGAAAGACAGTAGAATGCCATCTATATAGGCCTGATTTGCATAAAGAAGCTCTGCAGGAAGAACTGTGCCCTGAAATAATCAGCAGCAAAAGGACACAGAGTGGTTCTATCAACCCTAGAATTATCAGAGAACAGGCAGTCATAGAGTACATGTCATATCTGGCAGAATGGCATCAGCACAGGGGGAAGAAAGCAAGCCAGGGAAAAAATCAGGCCGGATAGGGCTACAATATCAAGATATCGCACTGCCGATAAAGCATTTAGATCATGCGCTTTCTGCAAGAAGGCTAGGTCACACAACTAAAGCTGACTTTTACCAGAGATGATCAGGGGAGAGCGCGAACGCAGTCCCCCACTACCACAAATTATGCAGTCGAGTTTCCCGCATTTGGGGAAATCGCAGGGGTCAGCACATCCGGAGTGCAATGGATGAACCTCACCCTGGGAGAACCACCTTTGTGATCATGGTATCTCCCCTGCCAGGTAAGTATGAGTTGGACTAGGACTCTGGAGGGCGACTGGTCAAGCACACGCCTGTCAAGTGGGGGAGATTCTCCTGATGCAGCACAAATGAACTTTCAGCTGGGGACAACAACTGAAGGGAAGCGGATGGGTGCCTATTCCTGAAGCACCTCAAATGTCAAACTGTACGGACAAGTACAATTATAAGCATTCCCAGGGTGCAGCAGATATATTTGCATACGATGGGTTATCCAAGCAGTCAGCTGCAATACTCATCTGCATATGAAAAGAGAAAGACAGTAGAATGCCATCTATATAGGCCTGATTTGCATAAAGAAGCTCTGCAGGAAGAACTGTGCCCTGAAATAATCAGCAGCAAAAGGACACAGAGTGGTTCTATCAACCCTAGAATTATCAGAGAACAGGCAGTCATAGAGTACATGTCATATCTGGCAGAATGGCATCAGCACAGGGGGAAGAAAGCAAGCCAGGGAAAAAATCGGGCCGGATAGGGCTACAATATCAAGATATCGCACTGCCGATAAAGCATTTAGATCATGCGCTTTCTGCAAGAAGGCTAGGTCACACAACTAAAGCTGACTTTTACCAGAGATGATCAGGGGAGAGCGCGAACGCAGTCCCCCACTACCACAAATTATGCAGTCGAGTTTCCCGCATTTGGGGAAATCGCAGGGGTCAGCACATCCGGAGTGCAATGGATGAACCTCACCCTGGGAGAACCACCTTTGTGATCATGGTATCTCCCCTGCCAGGTAAGTATGAGTTGGACTAGGACTCTGGAGGGCGACTGGTCAAGCACACGCCTGTCAAGTGGGGGAGATTCTCCTGATGCAGCACAAATGAACTTTCAGCTGGGGACAACAACTGAAGGGAAGCGGATGGGTGCCTATTCCTGAAGCACCTCAAATGTCAAACTGTACGGACAAGTACAATTATAAGCATTCCCAGGGTGCAGCAGATATATTTGCATACGATGGGTTATCCAAGCAGTCAGCTGCAATACTCATCTGCATATGAAAAGAGAAAGACAGTAGAATGCCATCTATATAGGCCTGATTTGCATAAAGAAGCTCTGCAGGAAGAACTGTGCCCTGAAATAATCAGCAGCAAAAGGACACAGAGTGGTTCTATCAACCCTAGAATTATCAGAGAACAGGCAGTCATAGAGTACATGTCATATCTGGCAGAATGGCATCAGCACAGGGGGAAGAAAGCAAGCCAGGGAAAAAATCAGGCCGGATAGGGCTACAATATCAAGATATCGCACTGCCGATAAAGCATTTAGATCATGCGCTTTCTGCAAGAAGGCTAGGTCACACAACTAAAGCTGACTTTTACCAGAGATGATCAGGGGAGAGCGCGAACGCAGTCCCCCACTACCACAAATTATGCAGTCGAGTTTCCCGCATTTGGGGAAATCGCAGGGGTCAGCACATCCGGAGTGCAATGGATGAACCTCACCCTGGGAGAACCACCTTTGTGATCATGGTATCTCCCCTGCCAGGTAAGTATGAGTTGGACTAGGACTCTGGAGGGCGACTGGTCAAGCACACGCCTGTCAAGTGGGGGAGATTCTCCTGATGCAGCACAAATGAACTTTCAGCTGGGGACAACAACTGAAGGGAAGCGGATGGGTGCCTATTCCTGAAGCACCTCAAATGTCAAACTGTACGGACAAGTACAATTATAAGCATTCCCAGGGTGCAGCAGATATATTTGCATACGATGGGTTATCCAAGCAGTCAGCTGCAATACTCATCTGCATATGAAAAGAGAAAGACAGTAGAATGCCATCTATATAGGCCTGATTTGCATAAAGAAGCTCTGCAGGAAGAACTGTGCCCTGAAATAATCAGCAGCAAAAGGACACAGAGTGGTTCTATCAACCCTAGAATTATCAGAGAACAGGCAGTCATAGAGTACATGTCATATCTGGCAGAATGGCATCAGCACAGGGGGAAGAAAGCAAGCCAGGAAAAAAATCAGGCCGGATAGGGCTACAATATCAAGATATCGCACTGCCGATAAAGCATTTAGATCATGCACTTTCTGCAAGAAGGCTAGGTCACACAACTAAAGCTGACTTTTACCAGAGATGATCAGGGGAGAGCGCGAACGCAGTCCCCCACTACCACAAATTATGCAGTCGAGTTTCCCGCATTTGGGGAAATCGCAGGGGTCAGCACATCCAGAGTGCAATGGATGAACCTCACCCTGGGAGAACCACCTTTGTGATCATGGTATCTCCCCTGCCAGGTAAGTATGAGTTGGACTAGGACTCTGGAGGGCGACTGGTCAAGCACACGCCTGTCAAGTGGGGGAGATTCTCCTGATGCAGCACAAATGAACTTTCAGCTGGGGACAACAACTGAAGGGAAGCGGATGGGTGCCTATTCCTGAAGCACCTCAAATGTCAAACTGTACGGACAAGTACAATTATAAGCATTCCCAGGGTGCAGCAGATATATTTGCATACGATGGGTTATCCAAGCAGTCAGCTGCAATACTCATCTGCATATGAAAAGAGAAAGACAGTAGAATGCCATCTATATAGGCCTGATTTGCATAAAGAACCTCTGCAGGAAGAACTGTGCCCTGAAATAATCAGCAGCAAAAGGACACAGAGTGGTTCTATCAACCCTAGAATTATCAGAGAACAGGCAGTCATAGAGTACATGTCATATCTGGCAGAATGGCATCAGCACAGGGGGAAGAAAGCAAGCCAGGGAAAAAATCAGGCCGGATAGGGCTACAATATCAAGATATCGCACTGCCGATAAAGCATTTAGATCATGCGCTTTCTGCAAGAAGGCTAGGTCACACAACTAAAGCTGACTTTTACCAGAGATGATCAGGGGAGAGCGCGAACGCAGTCCCCCACTACCACAAATTATGCAGTCGAGTTTCCCGCATTTGGGGAAATCGCAGGGGTCAGCACATCCGGAGTGCAATGGATGAACCTCACCCTGGGAGAACCACCTTTGTGATCATGGTATCTCCCCTGCCAGGTAAGTATGAGTTGGACTAGGACTCTGGAGGGCGACTGGTCAAGCACACGCCTGTCAAGTGGGGGAGATTCTCCTGATGCAGCACAAATGAACTTTCAGCTGGGGACAACAACTGAAGGGAAGCGGATGGGTGCCTATTCCTGAAGCACCTCAAATGTCAAACTGTACGGACAAGTACAATTATAAGCATTCCCAGGGTGCAGCAGATATATTTGCATACGATGGGTTATCCAAGCAGTCAGCTGCAATACTCATCTGCATATGAAAAGAGAAAGACAGTAGAATGCCATCTATATAGGCCTGATTTGCATAAAGAAGCTCTGCAGGAAGAACTGTGCCCTGAAATAATCAGCAGCAAAAGGACACAGAGTGGTTCTATCAACCCTAGAATTATCAGAGAACAGGCAGTCATAGAGTACATGTCATATCTGGCAGAATGGCATCAGCACAGGGGGAAGAAAGCAAGCCAGGGAAAAAATCAGGCCGGATAGGGCTACAATATCAAGATATCGCACTGCCGATAAAGCATTTAGATCATGCACTTTCTGCAAGAAGGCTAGGTCACACAACTAAAGCTGACTTTTACCAGAGATGATCAGGGGAGAGCGCGAACGCAGTCCCCCACTACCACAAATTATGCAGTCGAGTTTCCCGCATTTGGGGAAATCGCAGGGGTCAGCACATCCGGAGTGCAATGGATGAACCTCACCCTGGGAGAACCACCTTTGTGATCATGGTATCTCCCCTGCCAGGTAAGTATGAGTTGGACTAGGACTCTGGAGGGCGACTGGTCAAGCACACGCCTGTCAAGTGGGGGAGATTCTCCTGATGCAGCACAAATGAACTTTCAGCTGGGGACAACAACTGAAGGGAAGCGGATGGGTGCCTATTCCTGAAGCACCTCAAATGTCAAACTGTACGGACAAGTACAATTATAAGCATTCCCAGGGTGCAGCAGATATATTTGCATACGATGGGTTATCCAAGCAGTCAGCTGCAATACTCATCTGCATATGAAAAGAGAAAGACAGTAGAATGCCATCTATATAGGCCTGATTTGCATAAAGAAGCTCTGCAGGAAGAACTGTGCCCTGAAATAATCAGCAGCAAAAGGACACAGAGTGGTTCTATCAACCCTAGAATTATCAGAGAACAGGCAGTCATAGAGTACATGTCATATCTGGCAGAATGGCATCAGCACAGGGGGAAGAAAGCAAGCCAGGAAAAAAATCAGGCCGGATAGGGCTACAATATCAAGATATCGCACTGCCGATAAAGCATTTAGATCATGCACTTTCTGCAAGAAGGCTAGGTCACACAACTAAAGCTGACTTTTACCAGAGATGATCAGGGGAGAGCGCGAACGCAGTCCCCCACTACCACAAATTATGCAGTCGAGTTTCCCGCATTTGGGGAAATCGCAGGGGTCAGCACATCCAGAGTGCAATGGATGAACCTCACCCTGGGAGAACCACCTTTGTGATCATGGTATCTCCCCTGCCAGGTAAGTATGAGTTGGACTAGGACTCTGGAGGGCGACTGGTCAAGCACACGCCTGTCAAGTGGGGGAGATTCTCCTGATGCAGCACAAATGAACTTTCAGCTGGGGACAACAACTGAAGGGAAGCGGATGGGTGCCTATTCCTGAAGCACCTCAAATGTCAAACTGTACGGACAAGTACAATTATAAGCATTCCCAGGGTGCAGCAGATATATTTGCATACGATGGGTTATCCAAGCAGTCAGCTGCAATACTCATCTGCATATGAAAAGAGAAAGACAGTAGAATGCCATCTATATAGGCCTGATTTGCATAAAGAAGCTCTGCAGGAAGAACTGTGCCCTGAAATAATCAGCAGCAAAAGGACACAGAGTGGTTCTATCAACCCTAGAATTATCAGAGAACAGGCAGTCATAGAGTACATGTCATATCTGGCAGAATGGCATCAGCACAGGGGGAAGAAAGCAAGCCAGGGAAAAAATCAGGCCGGATAGGGCTACAATATCAAGATATCGCACTGCCGATAAAGCATTTAGATCATGCGCTTTCTGCAAGAAGGCTAGGTCACACAACTAAAGCTGACTTTTACCAGAGATGATCAGGGGAGAGCGCGAACGCAGTCCCCCACTACCACAAATTATGCAGTCGAGTTTCCCGCATTTGGGGAAATCGCAGGGGTCAGCACATCCGGAGTGCAATGGATGAACCTCACCCTGGGAGAACCACCTTTGTGATCATGGTATCTCCCCTGCCAGGTAAGTATGAGTTGGACTAGGACTCTGGAGGGCGACTGGTCAAGCACACGCCTGTCAAGTGGGGGAGATTCTCCTGATGCAGCACAAATGAACTTTCAGCTGGGGACAACAACTGAAGGGAAGCGGATGGGTGCCTATTCCTGAAGCACCTCAAATGTCAAACTGTACGGACAAGTACAATTATAAGCATTCCCAGGGTGCAGCAGATATATTTGCATACGATGGGTTATCCAAGCAGTCAGCTGCAATACTCATCTGCATATGAAAAGAGAAAGACAGTAGAATGCCATCTATATAGGCCTGATTTGCATAAAGAACCTCTGCAGGAAGAACTGTGCCCTGAAATAATCAGCAGCAAAAGGACACAGAGTGGTTCTATCAACCCTAGAATTATCAGAGAACAGGCAGTCATAGAGTACATGTCATATCTGGCAGAATGGCATCAGCACAGGGGGAAGAAAGCAAGCCAGGGAAAAAATCAGGCCGGATAGGGCTACAATATCAAGATATCGCACTGCCGATAAAGCATTTAGATCATGCGCTTTCTGCAAGAAGGCTAGGTCACACAACTAAAGCTGACTTTTACCAGAGATGATCAGGGGAGAGCGCAAACGCAGTCCCCCACTACCACAAATTATGCAGTCGAGTTTCCCGCATTTGGGGAAATCGCAGGGGTCAGCACATCCGGAGTGCAATGGATGAACCTCACCCTGGGAGAACCACCTTTGTGATCATGGTATCTCCCCTGCCAGGTAAGTATGAGTTGGACTAGGACTCTGGAGGGCGACTGGTCAAGCACACGCCTGTCAAGTGGGGGAGATTCTCCTGATGCAGCACAAATGAACTTTCAGCTGGGGACAACAACTGAAGGGAAGCGGATGGGTGCCTATTCCTGAAGCACCTCAAATGTCAAACTGTACGGACAAGTACAATTATAAGCATTCCCAGGGTGCAGCAGATATATTTGCATACGATGGGTTATCCAAGCAGTCAGCTGCAATACTCATCTGCATATGAAAAGAGAAAGACAGTAGAATGCCATCTATATAGGCCTGATTTGCATAAAGAAGCTCTGCAGGAAGAACTGTGCCCTGAAATAATCAGCAGCAAAAGGACACAGAGTGGTTCTATCAACCCTAGAATTATCAGAGAACAGGCAGTCATAGAGTACATGTCATATCTGGCAGAATGGCATCAGCACAGGGGGAAGAAAGCAAGCCAGGGAAAAAATCAGGCCGGATAGGGCTACAATATCAAGATATCGCACTGCCGATAAAGCATTTAGATCATGCACTTTCTGCAAGAAGGCTAGGTCACACAACTAAAGCTGACTTTTACCAGAGATGATCAGGGGAGAGCGCGAACGCAGTCCCCCACTACCACAAATTATGCAGTCGAGTTTCCCGCATTTGGGGAAATCGCAGGGGTCAGCACATCCGGAGTGCAATGGATGAACCTCACCCTGGGAGAACCACCTTTGTGATCATGGTATCTCCCCTGCCAGGTAAGTATGAGTTGGACTAGGACTCTGGAGGGCGACTGGTCAAGCACACGCCTGTCAAGTGGGGGAGATTCTCCTGATGCAGCACAAATGAACTTTCAGCTGGGGACAACAACTGAAGGGAAGCGGATGGGTGCCTATTCCTGAAGCACCTCAAATGTCAAACTGTACGGACAAGTACAATTATAAGCATTCCCAGGGTGCAGCAGATATATTTGCATACGATGGGTTATCCAAGCAGTCAGCTGCAATACTCATCTGCATATGAAAAGAGAAAGACAGTAGAATGCCATCTATATAGGCCTGATTTGCATAAAGAAGCTCTGCAGGAAGAACTGTGCCCTGAAATAATCAGCAGCAAAAGGACACAGAGTGGTTCTATCAACCCTAGAATTATCAGAGAACAGGCAGTCATAGAGTACATGTCATATCTGGCAGAATGGCATCAGCACAGGGGGAAGAAAGCAAGCCAGGGAAAAAATCAGGCCGGATAGGGCTACAATATCAAGATATCGCACTGCCGATAAAGCATTTAGATCATGCGCTTTCTGCAAGAAGGCTAGGTCACACAACTAAAGCTGACTTTTACCAGAGATGATCAGGGGAGAGCGCGAACGCAGTCCCCCACTACCACAAATTATGCAGTCGAGTTTCCCGCATTTGGGGAAATCGCAGGGGTCAGCACATCCGGAGTGCAATGGATGAACCTCACCCTGGGAGAACCACCTTTGTGATCATGGTATCTCCCCTGCCAGGTAAGTATGAGTTGGACTAGGACTCTGGAGGGCGACTGGTCAAGCACACGCCTGTCAAGTGGGGGAGATTCTCCTGATGCAGCACAAATGAACTTTCAGCTGGGGACAACAACTGAAGGGAAGCGGATGGGTGCCTATTCCTGAAGCACCTCAAATGTCAAACTGTACGGACAAGTACAATTATAAGCATTCCCAGGGTGCAGCAGATATATTTGCATACGATGGGTTATCCAAGCAGTCAGCTGCAATACTCATCTGCATATGAAAAGAGAAAGACAGTAGAATGCCATCTATATAGGCCTGATTTGCATAAAGAAGCTCTGCAGGAAGAACTGTGCCCTGAAATAATCAGCAGCAAAAGGACACAGAGTGGTTCTATCAACCCTAGAATTATCAGAGAACAGGCAGTCATAGAGTACATGTCATATCTGGCAGAATGGCATCAGCACAGGGGGAAGAAAGCAAGCCAGGGAAAAAATCAGGCCGGATAGGGCTACAATATCAAGATATCGCACTGCCGATAAAGCATTTAGATCATGCGCTTTCTGCAAGAAGGCTAGGTCACACAACTAAAGCTGACTTTTACCAGAGATGATCAGGGGAGAGCGCGAACGCAGTCCCCCACTACCACAAATTATGCAGTCGAGTTTCCCGCATTTGGGGAAATCGCAGGGGTCAGCACATCCAGAGTGCAATGGATGAACCTCACCCTGGGAGAACCACCTTTGTGATCATGGTATCTCCCCTGCCAGGTAAGTATGAGTTGGACTAGGACTCTGGAGGGCGACTGGTCAAGCACACGCCTGTCAAGTGGGGGAGATTCTCCTGATGCAGCACAAATGAACTTTCAGCTGGGGACAACAACTGAAGGGAAGCGGATGGGTGCCTATTCCTGAAGCACCTCAAATGTCAAACTGTACGGACAAGTACAATTATAAGCATTCCCAGGGTGCAGCAGATATATTTGCATACGATGGGTTATCCAAGCAGTCAGCTGCAATACTCATCTGCATATGAAAAGAGAAAGACAGTAGAATGCCATCTATATAGGCCTGATTTGCATAAAGAAGCTCTGCAGGAAGAACTGTGCCCTGAAATAATCAGCAGCAAAAGGACACAGAGTGGTTCTATCAACCCTAGAATTATCAGAGAACAGGCAGTCATAGAGTACATGTCATATCTGGCAGAATGGCATCAGCACAGGGGGAAGAAAGCAAGCCAGGGAAAAAATCAGGCCGGATAGGGCTACAATATCAAGATATCGCACTGCCGATAAAGCATTTAGATCATGCGCTTTCTGCAAGAAGGCTAGGTCACACAACTAAAGCTGACTTTTACCAGAGATGATCAGGGGAGAGCACGAACGCAGTCCCCCACTACCACAAATTATGCAGTCGAGTTTCCCGCATTTGGGGAAATCGCAGGGGTCAGCACATCCGGAGTGCAATGGATGAACCTCACCCTGGGAGAACCACCTTTGTGATCATGGTATCTCCCCTGCCAGGTAAGTATGAGTTGGACTAGGACTCTGGAGGGCGACTGGTCAAGCACACGCCTGTCAAGTGGGGGAGATTCTCCTGATGCAGCACAAATGAACTTTCAGCTGGGGACAACAACTGAAGGGAAGCGGATGGGTGCCTATTCCTGAAGCACCTCAAATGTCAAACTGTACGGACAAGTACAATTATAAGCATTCCCAGGGTGCAGCAGATATATTTGCATACGATGGGTTATCCAAGCAGTCAGCTGCAATACTCATCTGCATATGAAAAGAGAAAGACAGTAGAATGCCATCTATATAGGCCTGATTTGCATAAAGAAGCTCTGCAGGAAGAACTGTGCCCTGAAATAATCAGCAGCAAAAGGACACAGAGTGGTTCTATCAACCCTAGAATTATCAGAGAACAGGCAGTCATAGAGTACATGTCATATCTGGCAGAATGGCATCAGCACAGGGGGAAGAAAGCAAGCCAGGGAAAAAATCAGGCCGGATAGGGCTACAATATCAAGATATCGCACTGCCGATAAAGCATTTAGATCATGCGCTTTCTGCAAGAAGGCTAGGTCACACAACTAAAGCTGACTTTTACCAGAGATGATCAGGGGAGAGCGCGAACGCAGTCCCCCACTACCACAAATTATGCAGTCGAGTTTCCCGCATTTGGGGAAATCGCAGGGGTCAGCACATCTGGAGTGCAATGGATGAACCTCACCCTGGGAGAACCACCTTTGTGATCATGGTATCTCCCCTGCCAGGTAAGTATGAGTTGGACTAGGACTCTGGAGGGCGACTGGTCAAGCACACGCCTGTCAAGTGGGGGAGATTCTCCTGATGCAGCACAAATGAACTTTCAGCTGGGGACAACAACTGAAGGGAAGCGGATGGGTGCCTATTCCTGAAGCACCTCAAATGTCAAACTGTACGGACAAGTACAATTATAAGCATTCCCAGGGTGCAGCAGATATATTTGCATACGATGGGTTATCCAAGCAGTCAGCTGCAATACTCATCTGCATATGAAAAGAGAAAGACAGTAGAATGCCATCTATATAGGCCTGATTTGCATAAAGAAGCTCTGCAGGAAGAACTGTGCCCTGAAATAATCAGCAGCAAAAGGACACAGAGTGGTTCTATCAACCCTAGAATTATCAGAGAACAGGCAGTCATAGAGTACATGTCATATCTGGCAGAATGGCATCAGCACAGGGGGAAGAAAGCAAGCCAGGGAAAAAATCAGGCCGGATAGGGCTACAATATCAAGATATCGCACTGCCGATAAAGCATTTAGATCATGCGCTTTCTGCAAGAAGGCTAGGTCACACAACTAAAGCTGACTTTTACCAGAGATGATCAGGGGAGAGCGCGAACGCAGTCCCCCACTACCACAAATTATGCAGTCGAGTTTCCCGCATTTGGGGAAATCGCAGGGGTCAGCACATCCGGAGTGCAATGGATGAACCTCACCCTGGGAGAACCACCTTTGTGATCATGGTATCTCCCCTGCCAGGTAAGTATGAGTTGGACTAGGACTCTGGAGGGCGACTGGTCAAGCACACGCCTGTCAAGTGGGGGAGATTCTCCTGATGCAGCACAAATGAACTTTCAGCTGGGGACAACAACTGAAGGGAAGCGGATGGGTGCCTATTCCTGAAGCACCTCAAATGTCAAACTGTACGGACAAGTACAATTATAAGCATTCCCAGGGTGCAGCAGATATATTTGCATACGATGGGTTATCCAAGCAGTCAGCTGCAATACTCATCTGCATATGAAAAGAGAAAGACAGTAGAATGCCATCTATATAGGCCTGATTTGCATAAAGAAGCTCTGCAGGAAGAACTGTGCCCTGAAATAATCAGCAGCAAAAGGACACAGAGTGGTTCTATCAACCCTAGAATTATCAGAGAACAGGCAGTCATAGAGTACATGTCATATCTGGCAGAATGGCATCAGCACAGGGGGAAGAAAGCAAGCCAGGGAAAAAATCAGGCCGGATAGGGCTACAATATCAAGATATCGCACTGCCGATAAAGCATTTAGATCATGCGCTTTCTGCAAGAAGGCTAGGTCACACAACTAAAGCTGACTTTTACCAGAGATGATCAGGGGAGAGCACGAACGCAGTCCCCCACTACCACAAATTATGCAGTCGAGTTTCCCGCATTTGGGGAAATCGCAGGGGTCAGCACACCCGGAGTGCAATGGATGAACCTCACCCTGGGAGAACCACCTTTGTGATCATGGTATCTCCCCTGCCAGGTAAGTATGAGTTGGACTAGGACTCTGGAGGGCGACTGGTCAAGCACACGCCTGTCAAGTGGGGGAGATTCTCCTGATGCAGCACAAATGAACTTTCAGCTGGGGACAACAACTGAAGGGAAGCGCATGGGTGCCTATTCCTGAAGCACCTCAAATGTCAAACTGTACGGACAAGTACAATTATAAGCATTCCCAGGGTGCAGCAGATATATTTGCATACGATGGGTTATCCAAGCAGTCAGCTGCAATACTCATCTGCATATGAAAAGAGAAAGACAGTAGAATGCCATCTATATAGGCCTGATTTGCATAAAGAAGCTCTGCAGGAAGAACTGTGCCCTGAAATAATCAGCAGCAAAAGGACACAGAGTGGTTCTATCAACCCTAGAATTATCAGAGAACAGGCAGTCATAGAGTACATGTCATATCTGGCAGAATGGCATCAGCACAGGGGGAAGAAAGCAAGCCAGGGAAAAAATCAGGCCGGATAGGGCTACAATATCAAGATATCGCACTGCCGATAAAGCATTTAGATCATGCGCTTTCTGCAAGAAGGCTAGGTCACACAACTAAAGCTGACTTTTACCAGAGATGATCAGGGGAGAGCGCGAACGCAGTCCCCCACTACCACAAATTATGCAGTCGAGTTTCCCGCATTTGGGGAAATCGCAGGGGTCAGCACATCCGGAGTGCAATGGATGAACCTCACCCTGGGAGAACCACCTTTGTGATCATGGTATCTCCCCTGCCAGGTAAGTATGAGTTGGACTAGGACTCTGGAGGGCGACTGGTCAAGCACACGCCTGTCAAGTGGGGGAGATTCTCCTGATGCAGCACAAATGAACTTTCAGCTGGGGACAACAACTGAAGGGAAGCGGATGGGTGCCTATTCCTGAAGCACCTCAAATGTCAAACTGTACGGACAAGTACAATTATAAGCATTCCCAGGGTGCAGCAGATATATTTGCATACGATGGGTTATCCAAGCAGTCAGCTGCAATACTCATCTGCATATGAAAAGAGAAAGACAGTAGAATGCCATCTATATAGGCCTGATTTGCATAAAGAAGCTCTGCAGGAAGAACTGTGCCCTGAAATAATCAGCAGCAAAAGGACACAGAGTGGTTCTATCAACCCTAGAATTATCAGAGAACAGGCAGTCATAGAGTACATGTCATATCTGGCAGAATGGCATCAGCACAGGGGGAAGAAAGCAAGCCAGGGAAAAAATCAGGCCGGATAGGGCTACAATATCAAGATATCGCACTGCCGATAAAGCATTTAGATCATGCGCTTTCTGCAAGAAGGCTAGGTCACACAACTAAAGCTGACTTTTACCAGAGATGATCAGGGGAGAGCGCGAACGCAGTCCCCCACTACCACAAATTATGCAGTCGAGTTTCCCGCATTTGGGGAAATCGCAGGGGTCAGCACATCCGGAGTGCAATGGATGAACCTCACCCTGGGAGAACCACCTTTGTGATCATGGTATCTCCCCTGCCAGGTAAGTATGAGTTGGACTAGGACTCTGGAGGGCGACTGGTCAAGCACACGCCTGTCAAGTGGGGGAGATTCTCCTGATGCAGCACAAATGAACTTTCAGCTGGGGACAACAACTGAAGGGAAGCGGATGGGTGCCTATTCCTGAAGCACCTCAAATGTCAAACTGTACGGACAAGTACAATTATAAGCATTCCCAGGGTGCAGCAGATATATTTGCATACGATGGGTTATCCAAGCAGTCAGCTGCAATACTCATCTGCATATGAAAAGAGAAAGACAGTAGAATGCCATCTATATAGGCCTGATTTGCATAAAGAAGCTCTGCAGGAAGAACTGTGCCCTGAAATAATCAGCAGCAAAAGGACACAGAGTGGTTCTATCAACCCTAGAATTATCAGAGAACAGGCAGTCATAGAGTACATGTCATATCTGGCAGAATGGCATCAGCACAGGGGGAAGAAAGCAAGCCAGGGAAAAAATCAGGCCGGATAGGGCTACAATATCAAGATATCGCACTGCCGATAAAGCATTTAGATCATGCGCTTTCTGCAAGAAGGCTAGGTCACACAACTAAAGCTGACTTTTACCAGAGATGATCAGGGGAGAGCGCGAACGCAGTCCCCCACTACCACAAATTATGCAGTCGAGTTTCCCGCATTTGGGGAAATCGCAGGGGTCAGCACATCCGGAGTGCAATGGATGAACCTCACCCTGGGAGAACCACCTTTGTGATCATGGTATCTCCCCTGCCAGGTAAGTATGAGTTGGACTAGGACTCTGGAGGGCGACTGGTCAAGCACACGCCTGTCAAGTGGGGGAGATTCTCCTGATGCAGCACAAATGAACTTTCAGCTGGGGACAACAAC
Organism: Mixophyes fleayi; assembly: GCF_038048845.1. Taxonomy (NCBI): domain Eukaryota; kingdom Metazoa; phylum Chordata; class Amphibia; order Anura; family Limnodynastidae; genus Mixophyes; species Mixophyes fleayi. The sequence goes on from NW_027445965.1 coordinate 99,972, forward strand.
TGAAGGGAAGCGGATGGGTGCCTATTCCTGAAGCACCTCAAATGTCAAACTGTACGGACAAGTACAATTATAAGCATTCCCAGGGTGCAGCAGATATATTTGCATACGATGGGTTATCCAAGCAGTCAGCTGCAATACTCATCTGCATATGAAAAGAGAAAGACAGTAGAATGCCATCTATATAGGCCTGATTTGCATAAAGAAGCTCTGCAGGAAGAACTGTGCCCTGAAATAATCAGCAGCAAAAGGACACAGAGTGGTTCTATCAACCCTAGAATTATCAGAGAACAGGCAGTCATAGAGTACATGTCATATCTGGCAGAATGGCATCAGCACAGGGGGAAGAAAGCAAGCCAGGGAAAAAATCAGGCCGGATAGGGCTACAATATCAAGATATCGCACTGCCGATAAAGCATTTAGATCATGCGCTTTCTGCAAGAAGGCTAGGTCACACAACTAAAGCTGACTTTTACCAGAGATGATCAGGGGAGAGCGCGAACGCAGTCCCCCACTACCACAAATTATGCAGTCGAGTTTCCCGCATTTGGGGAAATCGCAGGGGTCAGCACATCCGGAGTGCAATGGATGAACCTCACCCTGGGAGAACCACCTTTGTGATCATGGTATCTCCCCTGCCAGGTAAGTATGAGTTGGACTAGGACTCTGGAGGGCGACTGGTCAAGCACACGCCTGTCAAGTGGGGGAGATTCTCCTGATGCAGCACAAATGAACTTTCAGCTGGGGACAACAACTGAAGGGAAGCGGATGGGTGCCTATTCCTGAAGCACCTCAAATGTCAAACTGTACGGACAAGTACAATTATAAGCATTCCCAGGGTGCAGCAGATATATTTGCATACGATGGGTTATCCAAGCAGTCAGCTGCAATACTCATCTGCATATGAAAAGAGAAAGACAGTAGAATGCCATCTATATAGGCCTGATTTGCATAAAGAAGCTCTGCAGGAAGAACTGTGCCCTGAAATAATCAGCAGCAAAAGGACACAGAGTGGTTCTATCAACCCTAGAATTATCAGAGAACAGGCAGTCATAGAGTACATGTCATATCTGGCAGAATGGCATCAGCACAGGGGGAAGAAAGCAAGCCAGGGAAAAAATCAGGCCGGATAGGGCTACAATATCAAGATATCGCACTGCCGATAAAGCATTTAGATCATGCACTTTCTGCAAGAAGGCTAGGTCACACAACTAAAGCTGACTTTTACCAGAGATGATCAGGGGAGAGCGCGAACACAGTCCCCCACTACCACAAATTATGCAGTCGAGTTTCCCGCATTTGGGGAAATCGCAGGGGTCAGCACATCCGGAGTGCAATGGATGAACCTCACCCTGGGAGAACCACCTTTGTGATCATGGTATCTCCCCTGCCAGGTAAGTATGAGTTGGACTAGGACTCTGGAGGGCGACTGGTCAAGCACACGCCTGTCAAGTGGGGGAGATTCTCCTGATGCAGCACAAATGAACTTTCAGCTGGGGACAACAACTGAAGGGAAGCGGATGGGTGCCTATTCCTGAAGCACCTCAAATGTCAAACTGTACGGACAAGTACAATTATAAGCATTCCCAGGGTGCAGCAGATATATTTGCATACGATGGGTTATCCAAGCAGTCAGCTGCAATACTCATCTGCATATGAAAAGAGAAAGACAGTAGAATGCCATCTATATAGGCCTGATTTGCATAAAGAAGCTCTGCAGGAAGAACTGTGCCCTGAAATAATCAGCAGCAAAAGGACACAGAGTGGTTCTATCAACCCTAGAATTATCAGAGAACAGGCAGTCATAGAGTACATGTCATATCTGGCAGAATGGCATCAGCACAGGGGGAAGAAAGCAAGCCAGGGAAAAAATCAGGCCGGATAGGGCTACAATATCAAGATATCGCACTGCCGATAAAGCATTTAGATCATGCGCTTTCTGCAAGAAGGCTAGGTCACACAACTAAAGCTGGCTTTTACCAGAGATGATCAGGGGAGAGCACGAACGCAGTCCCCACTACCACAAATTATGCAGTCGAGTTTCCCGCATTTGGGGAAATCGCAGGGGTCAGCACATCCGGAGTGCAATGGATGAACCTCACCCTGGGAGAACCACCTTTGTGATCATGGTATCTCCCCTGCCAGGTAAGTATGAGTTGGACTAGGACTCTGGAGGGCGACTGGTCAAGCACACGCCTGTCAAGTGGGGGAGATTCTCCTGATGCAGCACAAATGAACTTTCAGCTGGGGACAACAACTGAAGGGAAGCGGATGGGTGCCTATTCCTGAAGCACCTCAAATGTCAAACTGTACGGACAAGTACAATTATAAGCATTCCCAGGGTGCAGCAGATATATTTGCATACAATGGGTTATCCAAGCAGTCAGCTGCAATACTCATCTGCATATGAAAAGAGAAAGACAGTAGAATGCCATCTATATAGGCCTGATTTGCATAAAGAAGCTCTGCAGGAAGAACTGTGCCCTGAAATAATCAGCAGCAAAAGGACACAGAGTGGTTCTATCAACCCTAGAATTATCAGAGAACAGGCAGTCATAGAGTACATGTCATATCTGGCAGAATGGCATCAGCACAGGGGGAAGAAAGCAAGCCAGGGAAAAAATCAGGCCGGATAGGGCTACAATATCAAGATATCGCACTGCCGATAAAGCATTTAGATCATGCACTTTCTGCAAGAAGGCTAGGTCACACAACTAAAGCTGACTTTTACCAGAGATGATCAGGGGAGAGCGCGAACGCAGTCCCCCACTACCACAAATTATGCAGTCGAGTTTCCCGCATTTGGGGAAATCGCAGGGGTCAGCACATCTGGAGTGCAATGGATGAACCTCACCCTGGGAGAACCACCTTTGTGATCATGGTATCTCCCCTGCCAGGTAAGTATGAGTTGGACTAGGACTCTGGAGGGCGACTGGTCAAGCACACGCCTGTCAAGTGGGAGAGATTCTCCTGATGCAGCACAAATGAACTTTCAGCTGGGGACAACAACTGAAGGGAAGCGGATGGGTGCCTATTCCTGAAGCACCTCAAATGTCAAACTGTACGGACAAGTACAATTATAAGCATTCCCAGGGTGCAGCAGATATATTTGCATACGATGGGTTATCCAAGCAGTCAGCTGCAATACTCATCTGCATATGAAAAGAGAAAGACAGTAGAATGCCATCTATATAGGCCTGATTTGCATAAAGAAGCTCTGCAGGAAGAACTGTGCCCTGAAATAATCAGCAGCAAAAGGACACAGAGTGGTTCTATCAACCCTAGAATTATCAGAGAACAGGCAGTCATAGAGTACATGTCATATCTGGCAGAATGGCATCAGCACAGGGGGAAGAAAGCAAGCCAGGGAAAAAATCAGGCCGGATAGGGCTACAATATCAAGATATCGCACTGCCGATAAAGCATTTAGATCATGCGCTTTCTGCAAGAAGGCTAGGTCACACAACTAAAGCTGACTTTTACCAGAGATGATCAGGGGAGAGCGCGAACGCAGTCCCCCACTACCACAAATTATGCAGTCGAGTTTCCCGCATTTGGGGAAATCGCAGGGGTCAGCACATCCGGAGTGCAATGGATGAACCTCACCCTGGGAGAACCACCTTTGTGATCATGGTATCTCCCCTGCCAGGTAAGTATGAGTTGGACTAGGACTCTGGAGGGCGACTGGTCAAGCACACGCCTGTCAAGTGGGGGAGATTCTCCTGATGCAGCACAAATGAACTTTCAGCTGGGGACAACAACTGAAGGGAAGCGGATGGGTGCCTATTCCTGAAGCACCTCAAATGTCAAACTGTACGGACAAGTACAATTATAAGCATTCCCAGGGTGCAGCAGATATATTTGCATACGATGGGTTATCCAAGCAGTCAGCTGCAATACTCATCTGCATATGAAAAGAGAAAGACAGTAGAATGCCATCTATATAGGCCTGATTTGCATAAAGAAGCTCTGCAGGAAGAACTGTGCCCTGAAATAATCAGCAGCAAAAGGACACAGAGTGGTTCTATCAACCCTAGAATTATCAGAGAACAGGCAGTCATAGAGTACATGTCATATCTGGCAGAATGGCATCAGCACAGGGGGAAGAAAGCAAGCCAGGGAAAAAATCAGGCCGGATAGGGCTACAATATCAAGATATCGCACTGCCGATAAAGCATTTAGATCATGCGCTTTCTGCAAGAAGGCTAGGTCACACAACTAAAGCTGACTTTTACCAGAGATGATCAGGGGAGAGCGCGAACGCAGTCCCCCACTACCACAAATTATGCAGTCGAGTTTCCCGCATTTGGGGAAATCGCAGGGGTCAGCACATCCGGAGTGCAATGGATGAACCTCACCCTGGGAGAACCACCTTTGTGATCATGGTATCTTCTCTGCCAGGTAAGTATGAGTTGGACTAGGACTCTGGAGGGCGACTGGTCAAGCACACGCCTGTCAAGTGGGGGAGATTCTCCTGATGCAGCACAAATGAACTTTCAGCTGGGGACAACAACTGAAGGGAAGCGGATGGGTGCCTATTCCTGAAGCACCTCAAATGTCAAACTGTACGGACAAGTACAATTATAAGCATTCCCAGGGTGCAGCAGATATATTTGCATACGATGGGTTATCCAAGCAGTCAGCTGCAATACTCATCTGCATATGAAAAGAGAAAGACAGTAGAATGCCATCTATATAGGCCTGATTTGCATAAAGAAGCTCTGCAGGAAGAACTGTGCCCTGAAATAATCAGCAGCAAAAGGACACAGAGTGGTTCTATCAACCCTAGAATTATCAGAGAACAGGCAGTCATAGAGTACATGTCATATCTGGCAGAATGGCATCAGCACAGGGGGAAGAAAGCAAGCCAGGGAAAAAATCAGGCCGGATAGGGCTACAATATCAAGATATCGCACTGCCGATAAAGCATTTAGATCATGCACTTTCTGCAAGAAGGCTAGGTCACACAACTAAAGCTGACTTTTACCAGAGATGATCAGGGGAGAGCGCGAACGCAGTCCCCCACTACCACAAATTATGCAGTCGAGTTTCCCGCATTTGGGGAAATCGCAGGGGTCAGCACATCCGGAGTGCAATGGATGAACCTCACCCTGGGAGAACCACCTTTGTGATCATGGTATCTCCCCTGCCAGGTAAGTATGAGTTGGACTAGGACTCTGGAGGGCGACTGGTCAAGCACACGCCTGTCAAGTGGGGGAGATTCTCCTGATGCAGCACAAATGAACTTTCAGCTGGGGACAACAACTGAAGGGAAGCGGATGGGTGCCTATTCCTGAAGCACCTCAAATGTCAAACTGTACGGACAAGTACAATTATAAGCATTCCCAGGGTGCAGCAGATATATTTGCATACGATGGGTTATCCAAGCAGTCAGCTGCAATACTCATCTGCATATGAAAAGAGAAAGACAGTAGAATGCCATCTATATAGGCCTGATTTGCATAAAGAAGCTCTGCAGGAAGAACTGTGCCCTGAAATAATCAGCAGCAAAAGGACACAGAGTGGTTCTATCAACCCTAGAATTATCAGAGAACAGGCAGTCATAGAGTACATGTCATATCTGGCAGAATGGCATCAGCACAGGGGGAAGAAAGCAAGCCAGGGAAAAAATCAGGCCGGATAGGGCTACAATATCAAGATATCGCACTGCCGATAAAGCATTTAGATCATGCGCTTTCTGCAAGAAGGCTAGGTCACACAACTAAAGCTGACTTTTACCAGAGATGATCAGGGGAGAGCGCGAACGCATTCCCCCACTACCACAAATTATGCAGTCGAGTTTCCCGCATTTGGGGAAATCGCAGGGGTCAGCACATCCGGAGTGCAATGGATGAACCTCACCCTGGGAGAACCACCTTTGTGATCATGGTATCTCCTCTGCCAGGTAAGTATGAGTTGGACTAGGACTCTGGAGGGCGACTGGTCAAGCACACGCCTGTCAAGTGGGGGAGATTCTCCTGATGCAGCACAAATGAACTTTCAGCTGGGGACAACAACTGAAGGGAAGCGGATGGGTGCCTATTCCTGAAGCACCTCAAATGTCAAACTGTACGGACAAGTACAATTATAAGCATTCCCAGGGTGCAGCAGATATATTTGCATACGATGGGTTATCCAAGCAGTCAGCTGCAATACTCATCTGCATATGAAAAGAGAAAGACAGTAGAATGCCATCTATATAGGCCTGATTTGCATAAAGAAGCTCTGCAGGAAGAACTGTGCCCTGAAATAATCAGCAGCAAAAGGACACAGAGTGGTTCTATCAACCCTAGAATTATCAGAGAACAGGCAGTCATAGAGTACATGTCATATCTGGCAGAATGGCATCAGCACAGGGGGAAGAAAGCAAGCCAGGGAAAAAATCAGGCCGGATAGGGCTACAATATCAAGATATCGCACTGCCGATAAAGCATTTAGATCATGCGCTTTCTGCAAGAAGGCTAGGTCACACAACTAAAGCTGACTTTTACCAGAGATGATCAGGGGAGAGCGCGAACGCAGTCCCCCACTACCACAAATTATGCAGTCGAGTTTCCCGCATTTGGGGAAATCGCAGGGGTCAGCACATCCGGAGTGCAATGGATGAACCTCACCCTGGGAGAACCACCTTTGTGATCATGGTATCTCCCCTGCCAGGTAAGTATGAGTTGGACTAGGACTCTGGAGGGCGACTGGTCAAGCACACGCCTGTCAAGTGGGGGAGATTCTCCTGATGCAGCACAAATGAACTTTCAGCTGGGGACAACAACTGAAGGGAAGCGGATGGGTGCCTATTCCTGAAGCACCTCAAATGTCAAACTGTACGGACAAGTACAATTATAAGCATTCCCAGGGTGCAGCAGATATATTTGCATACGATGGGTTATCCAAGCAGTCAGCTGCAATACTCATCTGCATATGAAAAGAGAAAGACAGTAGAATGCCATCTATATAGGCCTGATTTGCATAAAGAAGCTCTGCAGGAAGAACTGTGCCCTGAAATAATCAGCAGCAAAAGGACACAGAGTGGTTCTATCAACCCTAGAATTATCAGAGAACAGGCAGTCATAGAGTACATGTCATATCTGGCAGAATGGCATCAGCACAGGGGGAAGAAAGCAAGCCAGGGAAAAAATCAGGCCGGATAGGGCTACAATATCAAGATATCGCACTGCCGATAAAGCATTTAGATCATGCGCTTTCTGCAAGAAGGCTAGGTCACACAACTAAAGCTGACTTTTACCAGAGATGATCAGGGGAGAGCGCGAACGCAGTCCCCCACTACCACAAATTATGCAGTCGAGTTTCCCGCATTTGGGGAAATCGCAGGGGTCAGCACATCCGGAGTGCAATGGATGAACCTCACCCTGGAGAACCACCTTTGTGATCATGGTATCTCCCCTGCCAGGTAAGTATGAGTTGGACTAGGACTCTGGAGGGCGACTGGTCAAGCACACGCCTGTCAAGTGGGGGAGATTCTCCTGATGCAGCACAAATGAACTTTCAGCTGGGGACAACAACTGAAGGGAAGCGGATGGGTGCCTATTCCTGAAGCACCTCAAATGTCAAACTGTACGGACAAGTACAATTATAAGCATTCCCAGGGTGCAGCAGATATATTTGCATACGATGGGTTATCCAAGCAGTCAGCTGCAATACTCATCTGCATATGAAAAGAGAAAGACAGTAGAATGCCATCTATATAGGCCTGATTTGCATAAAGAAGCTCTGCAGGAAGAACTGTGCCCTGAAATAATCAGCAGCAAAAGGACACAGAGTGGTTCTATCAACCCTAGAATTATCAGAGAACAGGCAGTCATAGAGTACATGTCATATCTGGCAGAATGGCATCAGCACAGGGGGAAGAAAGCAAGCCAGGGAAAAAATCAGGCCGGATAGGGCTACAATATCAAGATATCGCACTGCCGATAAAGCATTTAGATCATGCGCTTTCTGCAAGAAGGCTAGGTCACACAACTAAAGCTGACTTTTACCAGAGATGATCAGGGGAGAGCGCGAACGCAGTCCCCCACTACCACAAATTATGCAGTCGAGTTTCCCGCATTTGGGGAAATCGCAGGGGTCAGCACATCCGGAGTGCAATGGATGAACCTCACCCTGGGAGAACCACCTTTGTGATCATGGTATCTCCTCTGCCAGGTAAGTATGAGTTGGACTAGGACTCTGGAGGGCGACTGGTCAAGCACACGCCTGTCAAGTGGGGGAGATTCTCCTGATGCAGCACAAATGAACTTTCAGCTGGGGACAACAACTGAAGGGAAGCGGATGGGTGCCTATTCCTGAAGCACCTCAAATGTCAAACTGTACGGACAAGTACAATTATAAGCATTCCCAGGGTGCAGCAGATATATTTGCATACGATGGGTTATCCAAGCAGTCAGCTGCAATACTCATCTGCATATGAAAAGAGAAAGACAGTAGAATGCCATCTATATAGGCCTGATTTGCATAAAGAAGCTCTGCAGGAAGAACTGTGCCCTGAAATAATCAGCAGCAAAAGGACACAGAGTGGTTCTATCAACCCTAGAATTATCAGAGAACAGGCAGTCATAGAGTACATGTCATATCTGGCAGAATGGCATCAGCACAGGGGGAAGAAAGCAAGCCAGGGAAAAAATCAGGCCGGATAGGGCTACAATATCAAGATATCGCACTGCCGATAAAGCATTTAGATCATGCGCTTTCTGCAAGAAGGCTAGGTCACACAACTAAAGCTGACTTTTACCAGAGATGATCAGGGGAGAGCGCGAACGCAGTCCCCCACTACCACAAATTATGCAGTCGAGTTTCCCGCATTTGGGGAAATCGCAGGGGTCAGCACATCCGGAGTGCAATGGATGAACCTCACCCTGGGAGAACCACCTTTGTGATCATGGTATCTCCCCTGCCAGGTAAGTATGAGTTGGACTAGGACTCTGGAGGGCGACTGGTCAAGCACACGCCTGTCAAGTGGGGGAGATTCTCCTGATGCAGCACAAATGAACTTTCAGCTGGGGACAACAACTGAAGGGAAGCGGATGGGTGCCTATTCCTGAAGCACCTCAAATGTCAAACTGTACGGACAAGTACAATTATAAGCATTCCCAGGGTGCAGCAGATATATTTGCATACGATGGGTTATCCAAGCAGTCAGCTGCAATACTCATCTGCATATGAAAAGAGAAAGACAGTAGAATGCCATCTATATAGGCCTGATTTGCATAAAGAAGCTCTGCAGGAAGAACTGTGCCCTGAAATAATCAGCAGCAAAAGGACACAGAGTGGTTCTATCAACCCTAGAATTATCAGAGAACAGGCAGTCATAGAGTACATGTCATATCTGGCAGAATGGCATCAGCACAGGGGGGAAGAAAGCAAGCCAGGGAAAAAATCAGGCCGGATAGGGCTACAATATCAAGATATCGCACTGCCGATAAAGCATTTAGATCATGCGCTTTCTGCAAGAAGGCTAGGTCACACAACTAAAGCTGACTTTTACCAGAGATGATCAGGGGAGAGCGCGAACGCAGTCCCCCACTACCACAAATTATGCAGTCGAGTTTCCCGCATTTGGGGAAATCGCAGGGGTCAGCACATCCGGAGTGCAATGGATGAACCTCACCCTGGGAGAACCACCTTTGTGATCATGGTATCTCCCCTGCCAGGTAAGTATGAGTTGGACTAGGACTCTGGAGGGCGACTGGTCAAGCACACGCCTGTCAAGTGGGGGAGATTCTCCTGATGCAGCACAAATGAACTTTCAGCTGGGGACAACAACTGAAGGGAAGCGGATGGGTGCCTATTCCTGAAGCACCTCAAATGTCAAACTGTACGGACAAGTACAATTATAAGCATTCCCAGGGTGCAGCAGATATATTTGCATACGATGGGTTATCCAAGCAGTCAGCTGCAATACTCATCTGCATATGAAAAGAGAAAGACAGTAGAATGCCATCTATATAGGCCTGATTTGCATAAAGAAGCTCTGCAGGAAGAACTGTGCCCTGAAATAATCAGCAGCAAAAGGACACAGAGTGGTTCTATCAACCCTAGAATTATCAGAGAACAGGCAGTCATAGAGTACATGTCATATCTGGCAGAATGGCATCAGCACAGGGGGAAGAAAGCAAGCCAGGAAAAAATCAGGCCGGATAGGGCTACAATATCAAGATATCGCACTGCCGATAAAGCATTTAGATCATGCGCTTTCTGCAAGAAGGCTAGGTCACACAACTAAAGCTGACTTTTACCAGAGATGATCAGGGGAGAGCGCGAACGCAGTCCCCCACTACCACAAATTATGCAGTCGAGTTTCCCGCATTTGGGGAAATCGCAGGGGTCAGCACATCCGGAGTGCAATGGATGAACCTCACCCTGGGAGAACCACCTTTGTGATCATGGTATCTCCCCTGCCAGGTAAGTATGAGTTGGACTAGGACTCTGGAGGGCGACTGGTCAAGCACACGCCTGTCAAGTGGGGGAGATTCTCCTGATGCAGCACAAATGAACTTTCAGCTGGGGACAACAACTGAAGGGAAGCGGATGGGTGCCTATTCCTGAAGCACCTCAAATGTCAAACTGTACGGACAAGTACAATTATAAGCATTCCCAGGGTGCAGCAGATATATTTGCATACGATGGGTTATCCAAGCAGTCAGCTGCAATACTCATCTGCATATGAAAAGAGAAAGACAGTAGAATGCCATCTATATAGGCCTGATTTGCATAAAGAAGCTCTGCAGGAAGAACTGTGCCCTGAAATAATCAGCAGCAAAAGGACACAGAGTGGTTCTATCAACCCTAGAATTATCAGAGAACAGGCAGTCATAGAGTACATGTCATATCTGGCAGAATGGCATCAGCACAGGGGGAAGAAAGCAAGCCAGGGAAAAAATCAGGCCGGATAGGGCTACAATATCAAGATATCGCACTGCCGATAAAGCATTTAGATCATGCACTTTCTGCAAGAAGGCTAGGTCACACAACTAAAGCTGACTTTTACCAGAGATGATCAGGGGAGAGCGCGAACGCAGTCCCCCACTACCACAAATTATGCAGTCGAGTTTCCCGCATTTGGGGAAATCGCAGGGGTCAGCACATCCGGAGTGCAATGGATGAACCTCACCCTGGGAGAACCACCTTTGTGATCATGGTATCTCCCCTGCCAGGTAAGTATGAGTTGGACTAGGACTCTGGAGGGCGACTGGTCAAGCACACGCCTGTCAAGTGGGGGAGATTCTCCTGATGCAGCACAAATGAACTTTCAGCTGGGGACAACAACTGAAGGGAAGCGGATGGGTGCCTATTCCTGAAGCACCTCAAAATGTCAAACTGTACGGACAAGTACAATTATAAGCATTCCCAGGGTGCAGCAGATATATTTGCATACGATGGGTTATCCAAGCAGTCAGCTGCAATACTCATCTGCATATGAAAAGAGAAAGACAGTAGAATGCCATCTATATAGGCCTGATTTGCATAAAGAAGCTCTGCAGGAAGAACTGTGCCCTGAAATAATCAGCAGCAAAAGGACACAGAGTGGTTCTATCAACCCTAGAATTATCAGAGAACAGGCAGTCATAGAGTACATGTCATATCTGGCAGAATGGCATCAGCACAGGGGGAAGAAAGCAAGCCAGGGAAAAAATCAGGCCGGATAGGGCTACAATATCAAGATATCGCACTGCCGATAAAGCATTTAGATCATGCGCTTTCTGCAAGAAGGCTAGGTCACACAACTAAAGCTGACTTTTACCAGAGATGATCAGGGGAGAGCGCGAATGCAGTCCCCCACTACCTCAAATTATGCAGTCGAGTTTCCCGCAATTTGGGGAAATCACAGGGGTCAGCACATCCGGAGTGCAATGGATGAACCTCACCCTGGGAGAACCACCTTTGTGATCATGGTATCTCCTCTGCCAGGTAAGTATGAGTTGGACTAGGACTCTGGAGGGCGACTGGTCAAGCACACGCCTGTCAAGTGGGGGAGATTCTCCTGATGCAGCACAAATGAACTTTCAGCTGGGACAACAACTGAAGGGAAGCGATGGGTGCCTATTCCTGAAGCACCTCAAATGTCAAACTGTACGGACAAGTACAATTATAAGCATTCCCAGGGTGCAGCAGATATATTTGCATACGATGGGTTATCCAAGCAGTCAGCTGCAATACACATCTGCATATGAAAAGAGAAAGACAGTAGAATGCCATCTATATAGGCCTGATTTGCATAAAGAAGCTCTGCAGGAAGAACTGTGCCCTGAAATAATCAGCAGCAAAAGGGACACAGAGTGGTTCTATCAACCCTAGAATTATCAGAGAACAGGCAGTCATAGAGTACATGTCATATCTGGCAGAATGGCATCAGCACAGGGGGAAGAAAGCAAGCCAGGGAAAAAATCAGGCCGGATAGGGCTACAATATCAAGATATCGCACTGCCGATAAAGCATTTAGATCATGCGCTTTCTGCAAGAAGGCTAGGTCACACAACTAAAGCTGACTTTTACCAGAGATGATCAGGGGAGAGCGCGAACGCAGTCCCCCACTACCACAAATTATGCAGTCGAGTTTCCCGCATTTGGGGAAATCGCAGGGGTCAGCACATCCGGAGTGCAATGGATGAACCTCACCCTGGGAGAACCACCTTTGTGATCATGGTATCTCCCCTGCCAGGTAAGTATGAGTTGGACTAGGACTCTGGAGGGCGACTGGTCAAGCACACGCCTGTCAAGTGGGGGAGATTCTCCTGATGCAGCACAAATGAACTTTCAGCTGGGGACAACAACTGAAGGGAAGCGGATGGGTGCCTATTCCTGAAGCACCTCAAATGTCAAACTGTACGGACAAGTACAATTATAAGCATTCCCAGGGTGCAGCAGATATATTTGCATACGATGGGTTATCCAAGCAGTCAGCTGCAATACTCATCTGCATATGAAAAGAGAAAGACAGTAGAATGCCATCTATATAGGCCTGATTTGCATAAAGAAGCTCTGCAGGAAGAACTGTGCCCTGAAATAATCAGCAGCAAAAGGACACAGAGTGGTTCTATCAACCCTAGAATTATCAGAGAACAGGCAGTCATAGAGTACATGTCATATCTGGCAGAATGGCATCAGCACAGGGGGAAGAAAGCAAGCCAGGGAAAAAATCAGGCCGGATAGGGCTACAATATCAAGATATCGCACTGCCGATAAAGCATTTAGATCATGCACTTTCTGCAAGAAGGCTAGGTCACACAACTAAAGCTGACTTTTACCAGAGATGATCAGGGGAGAGCGCGAACGCAGTCCCCCACTACCACAAATTATGCAGTCGAGTTTCCCGCATTTGGGGAAATCGCAGGGGTCAGCACATCCGGAGTGCAATGGATGAACCTCACCCTGGGAGAACCACCTTTGTGATCATGGTATCTCCCCTGCCAGGTAAGTATGAGTTGGACTAGGACTCTGGAGGGCGACTGGTCAAGCACACGCCTGTCAAGTGGGGGAGATTCTCCTGATGCAGCACAAATGAACTTTCAGCTGGGGACAACAACTGAAGGGAAGCGGATGGGTGCCTATTCCTGAAGCACCTCAAATGTCAAACTGTACGGACAAGTACAATTATAAGCATTCCCAGGGTGCAGCAGATATATTTGCATACGATGGGTTATCCAAGCAGTCAGCTGCAATACTCATCTGCATATGAAAAGAGAAAAGACAGTAGAATGCCATCTATATAGGCCTGATTTGCATAAAGAAGCTCTGCAGGAAGAACTGTGCCCTGAAATAATCAGCAGCAAAAGGACACAGAGTGGTTCTATCAACCCTAGAATTATCAGAGAACAGGCAGTCATAGAGTACATGTCATATCTGGCAGAATGGCATCAGCACAGGGGGAAGAAAGCAAGCCAGGGAAAAAATCAGGCCGGATAGGGCTACAATATCAAGATATCGCACTGCCGATAAAGCATTTAGATCATGCGCTTTCTGCAAGAAGGCTAGGTCACACAACTAAAGCTGACTTTTACCAGAGATGATCAGGGGAGAGCGCGAACGCAGTCCCCCACTACCACAAATTATGCAGTCGAGTTTCCCGCATTTGGGGAAATCGCAGGGGTCAGCACATCCGGAGTGCAATGGATGAACCTCACCCTGGGAGAACCACCTTTGTGATCATGGTATCTCCCCTGCCAGGTAAGTATGAGTTGGACTAGGACTCTGGAGGGCGACTGGTCAAGCACACGCCTGTCAAGTGGGGGAGATTCTCCTGATGCAGCACAAATGAACTTTCAGCTGGGGACAACAACTGAAGGGAAGCGGATGGGTGCCTATTCCTGAAGCACCTCAAATGTCAAACTGTACGGACAAGTACAATTATAAGCATTCCCAGGGTGCAGCAGATATATTTGCATACGATGGGTTATCCAAGCAGTCAGCTGCAATACTCATCTGCATATGAAAAGAGAAAGACAGTAGAATGCCATCTATATAGGCCTGATTTGCATAAAGAAGCTCTGCAGGAAGAACTGTGCCCTGAAATAATCAGCAGCAAAAGGACACAGAGTGGTTCTATCAACCCTAGAATTATCAGAGAACAGGCAGTCATAGAGTACATGTCATATCTGGCAGAATGGCATCAGCACAGGGGGAAGAAAGCAAGCCAGGGAAAAAATCAGGCCGGATAGGGCTACAATATCAAGATATCGCACTGCCGATAAAGCATTTAGATCATGCGCTTTCTGCAAGAAGGCTAGGTCACACAACTAAAGCTGACTTTTACCAGAGATGATCAGGGGAGAGCGCGAACGCAGTCCCCCACTACCACAAATTATGCAGTCGAGTTTCCCGCATTTGGGGAAATCGCAGGGGTCAGCACATCCGGAGTGCAATGGATGAACCTCACCCTGGGAGAACCACCTTTGTGATCATGGTATCTCCCCTGCCAGGTAAGTATGAGTTGGACTAGGACTCTGGAGGGCGACTGGTCAAGCACACGCCTGTCAAGTGGGGGAGATTCTCCTGATGCAGCACAAATGAACTTTCAGCTGGGGACAACAACTGAAGGGAAGCGGATGGGTGCCTATTCCTGAAGCACCTCAAATGTCAAACTGTACGGACAAGTACAATTATAAGCATTCCCAGGGTGCAGCAGATATATTTGCATACGATGGGTTATCCAAGCAGTCAGCTGCAATACTCATCTGCATATGAAAAGAGAAAGACAGTAGAATGCCATCTATATAGGCCTGATTTGCATAAAGAAGCTCTGCAGGAAGAACTGTGCCCTGAAATAATCAGCAGCAAAAGGACACAGAGTGGTTCTATCAACCCTAGAATTATCAGAGAACAGGCAGTCATAGAGTACATGTCATATCTGGCAGAATGGCATCAGCACAGGGGGAAGAAAGCAAGCCAGGGAAAAAATCAGGCCGGATAGGGCTACAATATCAAGATATCGCACTGCCGATAAAGCATTTAGATCATGCACTTTCTGCAAGAAGGCTAGGTCACACAACTAAAGCTGACTTTTACCAGAGATGATCAGGGGAGAGCGCGAACGCAGTCCCCCACTACCACAAATTATGCAGTCGAGTTTCCCGCATTTGGGGAAATCGCAGGGGTCAGCACATCCGGAGTGCAATGGATGAACCTCACCCTGGGAGAACCACCTTTGTGATCATGGTATCTCCCCTGCCAGGTAAGTATGAGTTGGACTAGGACTCTGGAGGGCGACTGGTCAAGCACACGCCTGTCAAGTGGGGGAGATTCTCCTGATGCAGCACAAATGAACTTTCAGCTGGGGACAACAACTGAAGGGAAGCGGATGGGTGCCTATTCCTGAAGCACCTCAAATGTCAAACTGTACGGACAAGTACAATTATAAGCATTCCCAGGGTGCAGCAGATATATTTGCATACGATGGGTTATCCAAGCAGTCAGCTGCAATACTCATCTGCATATGAAAAGAGAAAGACAGTAGAATGCCATCTATATAGGCCTGATTTGCATAAAGAAGCTCTGCAGGAAGAACTGTGCCCTGAAATAATCAGCAGCAAAAGGACACAGAGTGGTTCTATCAACCCTAGAATTATCAGAGAACAGGCAGTCATAGAGTACATGTCATATCTGGCAGAATGGCATCAGCACAGGGGGAAGAAAGCAAGCCAGGGAAAAAATCAGGCCGGATAGGGCTACAATATCAAGATATCGCACTGCCGATAAAGCATTTAGATCACGCGCTTTCTGCAAGAAGGCTAGGTCACACAACTAAAGCTGACTTTTACCAGAGATGATCAGGGGAGAGCGCGAACGCAGTCCCCCACTACCACAAATTATGCAGTCGAGTTTCCCGCATTTGGGGAAATCGCAGGGGTCAGCACATCCGGAGTGCAATGGATGAACCTCACCCTGGGAGAACCACCTTTGTGATCATGGTATCTCCTCTGCCAGGTAAGTATGAGTTGGACTAGGACTCTGGAGGGCGACTGGTCAAGCACACGCCTGTCAAGTGGGGGAGATTCTCCTGATGCAGCACAAATGAACTTTCAGCTGGGGACAACAACTGAAGGGAAGCGGATGGGTGCCTATTCCTGAAGCACCTCAAATGTCAAACTGTACGGACAAGTACAATTATAAGCATTCCCAGGGTGCAGCAGATATATTTGCATACGATGGGTTATCCAAGCAGTCAGCTGCAATACTCATCTGCATATGAAAAGAGAAAGACAGTAGAATGCCATCTATATAGGCCTGATTTGCATAAAGAAGCTCTGCAGGAAGAACTGTGCCCTGAAATAATCAGCAGCAAAAGGACACAGAGTGGTTCTATCAACCCTAGAATTATCAGAGAACAGGCAGTCATAGAGTACATGTCATATCTGGCAGAATGGCATCAGCACAGGGGGAAGAAAGCAAGCCAGGGAAAAAATCAGGCCGGATAGGGCTACAATATCAAGATATCGCACTGCCGATAAAGCATTTAGATCATGCACTTTCTGCAAGAAGGCTAGGTCACACAACTAAAGCTGACTTTTACCAGAGATGATCAGGGGAGAGCGCGAACGCAGTCCCCCACTACCACAAATTATGCAGTCGAGTTTCCCGCATTTGGGGAAATCGCAGGGGTCAGCACATCCGGAGTGCAATGGATGAACCTCACCCTGGGAGAACCACCTTTGTGATCATGGTATCTCCCCTGCCAGGTAAGTATGAGTTGGACTAGGACTCTGGAGGGCGACTGGTCAAGCACACGCCTGTCAAGTGGGGGAGATTCTCCTGATGCAGCACAAATGAACTTTCAGCTGGGGACAACAACTGAAGGGAAGCGGATGGGTGCCTATTCCTGAAGCACCTCAAATGTCAAACTGTACGGACAAGTACAATTATAAGCATTCCCAGGGTGCAGCAGATATATTTGCATACGATGGGTTATCCAAGCAGTCAGCTGCAATACTCATCTGCATATGAAAAGAGAAAGACAGTAGAATGCCATCTATATAGGCCTGATTTGCATAAAGAAGCTCTGCAGGAAGAACTGTGCCCTGAAATAATCAGCAGCAAAAGGACACAGAGTGGTTCTATCAACCCTAGAATTATCAGAGAACAGGCAGTCATAGAGTACATGTCATATCTGGCAGAATGGCATCAGCACAGGGGGAAGAAAGCAAGCCAGGGAAAAAATCAGGCCGGATAGGGCTACAATATCAAGATATCGCACTGCCGATAAAGCATTTAGATCATGCGCTTTCTGCAAGAAGGCTAGGTCACACAACTAAAGCTGACTTTTACCAGAGATGATCAGGGGAGAGCGCGAACGCAGTCCCCCACTACCACAAATTATGCAGTCGAGTTTCCCGCATTTGGGGAAATCGCAGGGGTCAGCACATCCGGAGTGCAATGGATGAACCTCACCCTGGGAGAACCACCTTTGTGATCATGGTATCTCCCCTGCCAGGTAAGTATGAGTTGGACTAGGACTCTGGAGGGCGACTGGTCAAGCACACGCCTGTCAAGTGGGGGAGATTCTCCTGATGCAGCACAAATGAACTTTCAGCTGGGGACAACAACTGAAGGGAAGCGGATGGGTGCCTATTCCTGAAGCACCTCAAATGTCAAACTGTACGGACAAGTACAATTATAAGCATTCCCAGGGTGCAGCAGATATATTTGCATACGATGGGTTATCCAAGCAGTCAGCTGCAATACTCATCTGCATATGAAAAGAGAAAGACAGTAGAATGCCATCTATATAGGCCTGATTTGCATAAAGAAGCTCTGCAGGAAGAACTGTGCCCTGAAATAATCAGCAGCAAAAGGACACAGAGTGGTTCTATCAACCCTAGAATTATCAGAGAACAGGCAGTCATAGAGTACATGTCATATCTGGCAGAATGGCATCAGCACAGGGGGAAGAAAGCAAGCCAGGGAAAAAATCAGGCCGGATAGGGCTACAATATCAAGATATCGCACTGCCGATAAAGCATTTAGATCATGCGCTTTCTGCAAGAAGGCTAGGTCACACAACTAAAGCTGACTTTTACCAGAGATGATCAGGGGAGAGCGCGAACGCAGTCCCCCACTACCACAAATTATGCAGTCGAGTTTCCCGCATTTGGGGAAATCGCAGGGGTCAGCACATCCGGAGTGCAATGGATGAACCTCACCCTGGGAGAACCACCTTTGTGATCATGGTATCTCCCCTGCCAGGTAAGTATGAGTTGGACTAGGACTCTGGAGGGCGACTGGTCAAGCACACGCCTGTCAAGTGGGGGAGATTCTCCTGATGCAGCACAAATGAACTTTCAGCTGGGGACAACAACTGAAGGGAAGCGGATGGGTGCCTATTCCTGAAGCACCTCAAATGTCAAACTGTACGGACAAGTACAATTATAAGCATTCCCAGGGTGCAGCAGATATATTTGCATACGATGGGTTATCCAAGCAGTCAGCTGCAATACTCATCTGCATATGAAAAGAGAAAGACAGTAGAATGCCATCTATATAGGCCTGATTTGCATAAAGAAGCTCTGCAGGAAGAACTGTGCCCTGAAATAATCAGCAGCAAAAGGACACAGAGTGGTTCTATCAACCCTAGAATTATCAGAGAACAGGCAGTCATAGAGTACATGTCATATCTGGCAGAATGGCATCAGCACAGGGGGAAGAAAGCAAGCCAGGGAAAAAATCAGGCCGGATAGGGCTACAATATCAAGATATCGCACTGCCGATAAAGCATTTAGATCATGCGCTTTCTGCAAGAAGGCTAGGTCACACAACTAAAGCTGACTTTTACCAGAGATGATCAGGGGAGAGCGCGAACGCAGTCCCCCACTACCACAAATTATGCAGTCGAGTTTCCCGCATTTGGGGAAATCGCAGGGGTCAGCACATCCGGAGTGCAATGGATGAACCTCACCCTGGGAGAACCACCTTTGTGATCATGGTATCTCCCCTGCCAGGTAAGTATGAGTTGGACTAGGACTCTGGAGGGCGACTGGTCAAGCACACGCCTGTCAAGTGGGGGAGATTCTCCTGATGCAGCACAAATGAACTTTCAGCTGGGGACAACAACTGAAGGGAAGCGGATGGGTGCCTATTCCTGAAGCACCTCAAATGTCAAACTGTACGGACAAGTACAATTATAAGCATTCCCAGGGTGCAGCAGATATATTTGCATACGATGGGTTATCCAAGCAGTCAGCTGCAATACTCATCTGCATATGAAAAGAGAAAGACAGTAGAATGCCATCTATATAGGCCTGATTTGCATAAAGAAGCTCTGCAGGAAGAACTGTGCCCTGAAATAATCAGCAGCAAAAGGACACAGAGTGGTTCTATCAACCCTAGAATTATCAGAGAACAGGCAGTCATAGAGTACATGTCATATCTGGCAGAATGGCATCAGCACAGGGGGAAGAAAGCAAGCCAGGGAAAAAATCAGGCCGGATAGGGCTACAATATCAAGATATCACACTGCCGATAAAGCATTTAGATCATGCGCTTTCTGCAAGAAGGCTAGGTCACACAACTAAAGCTGACTTTTACCAGAGATGATCAGGGGAGAGCGCGAACGCAGTCCCCCACTACCACAAATTATGCAGTCGAGTTTCCCGCATTTGGGGAAATCGCAGGGGTCAGCACATCCGGAGTGCAATGGATGAACCTCACCCTGGGAGAACCACCTTTGTGATCATGGTATCTCCCCTGCCAGGTAAGTATGAGTTGGACTAGGACTCTGGAGGGCGACTGGTCAAGCACACGCCTGTCAAGTGGGGGAGATTCTCCTGATGCAGCACAAATGAACTTTCAGCTGGGGACAACAACTGAAGGGAAGCGGATGGGTGCCTATTCCTGAAGCACCTCAAATGTCAAACTGTACGGACAAGTACAATTATAAGCATTCCCAGGGTGCAGCAGATATATTTGCATACGATGGGTTATCCAAGCAGTCAGCTGCAATACTCATCTGCATATGAAAAGAGAAAGACAGTAGAATGCCATCTATATAGGCCTGATTTGCATAAAGAAGCTCTGCAGGAAGAACTGTGCCCTGAAATAATCAGCAGCAAAAGGACACAGAGTGGTTCTATCAACCCTAGAATTATCAGAGAACAGGCAGTCATAGAGTACATGTCATATCTGGCAGAATGGCATCAGCACAGGGGGAAGAAAGCAAGCCAGGGAAAAAATCAGGCCGGATAGGGCTACAATATCAAGATATCGCACTGCCGATAAAGCATTTAGATCATGCACTTTCTGCAAGAAGGCTAGGTCACACAACTAAAGCTGACTTTTACCAGAGATGATCAGGGGAGAGCGCGAACGCAGTCCCCCACTACCACAAATTATGCAGTCGAGTTTCCCGCATTTGGGGAAATCGCAGGGGTCAGCACATCCGGAGTGCAATGGATGAACCTCACCCTGGGAGAACCACCTTTGTGATCATGGTATCTCCCCTGCCAGGTAAGTATGAGTTGGACTAGGACTCTGGAGGGCGACTGGTCAAGCACACGCCTGTCAAGTGGGGGAGATTCTCCTGATGCAGCACAAATGAACTTTCAGCTGGGGACAACAACTGAAGGGAAGCGGATGGGTGCCTATTCCTGAAGCACCTCAAATGTCAAACTGTACGGACAAGTACAATTATAAGCATTCCCAGGGTGCAGCAGATATATTTGCATACGATGGGTTATCCAAGCAGTCAGCTGCAATACTCATCTGCATATGAAAAGAGAAAGACAGTAGAATGCCATCTATATAGGCCTGATTTGCATAAAGAAGCTCTGCAGGAAGAACTGTGCCCTGAAATAATCAGCAGCAAAAGGACACAGAGTGGTTCTATCAACCCTAGAATTATCAGAGAACAGGCAGTCATAGAGTACATGTCATATCTGGCAGAATGGCATCAGCACAGGGGGAAGAAAGCAAGCCAGGGAAAAAATCAGGCCGGATAGGGCTACAATATCAAGATATCGCACTGCCGATAAAGCATTTAGATCATGCACTTTCTGCAAGAAGGCTAGGTCACACAACTAAAGCTGACTTTTACCAGAGATGATCAGGGGAGAGCGCGAACGCAGTCCCCCACTACCACAAATTATGCAGTCGAGTTTCCCGCATTTGGGGAAATCGCAGGGGTCAGCACATCCGGAGTGCAATGGATGAACCTCACCCTGGGAGAACCACCTTTGTGATCATGGTATCTCCCCTGCCAGGTAAGTATGAGTTGGACTAGGACTCTGGAGGGCGACTGGTCAAGCACACGCCTGTCAAGTGGGGGAGATTCTCCTGATGCAGCACAAATGAACTTTCAGCTGGGGACAACAACTGAAGGGAAGCGGATGGGTGCCTATTCCTGAAGCACCTCAAATGTCAAACTGTACGGACAAGTACAATTATAAGCATTCCCAGGGTGCAGCAGATATATTTGCATACGATGGGTTATCCAAGCAGTCAGCTGCAATACTCATCTGCATATGAAAAGAGAAAGACAGTAGAATGCCATCTATATAGGCCTGATTTGCATAAAGAAGCTCTGCAGGAAGAACTGTGCCCTGAAATAATCAGCAGCAAAAGGACACAGAGTGGTTCTATCAACCCTAGAATTATCAGAGAACAGGCAGTCATAGAGTACATGTCATATCTGGCAGAATGGCATCAGCACAGGGGGAAGAAAGCAAGCCAGGGAAAAAATCAGGCCGGATAGGGCTACAATATCAAGATATCACACTGCCGATAAAGCATTTAGATCATGCACTTTCTGCAAGAAGGCTAGGTCACACAACTAAAGCTGACTTTTACCAGAGATGATCAGGGGAGAGCGCAAACGCAGTCCCCCACTACCACAAATTATGCAGTCGAGTTTCCCGCATTTGGGGAAATCGCAGGGGTCAGCACATCCGGAGTGCAATGGATGAACCTCACCCTGGGAGAACCACCTTTGTGATCATGGTATCTCCCCTGCCAGGTAAGTATGAGTTGGACTAGGACTCTGGAGGGCGACTGGTCAAGCACACGCCTGTCAAGTGGGGGAGATTCTCCTGATGCAGCACAAATGAACTTTCAGCTGGGGACAACAACTGAAGGGAAGCGGATGGGTGCCTATTCCTGAAGCACCTCAAATGTCAAACTGTACGGACAAGTACAATTATAAGCATTCCCAGGGTGCAGCAGATATATTTGCATACGATGGGTTATCCAAGCAGTCAGCTGCAATACTCATCTGCATATGAAAAGAGAAAGACAGTAGAATGCCATCTATATAGGCCTGATTTGCATAAAGAAGCTCTGCAGGAAGAACTGTGCCCTGAAATAATCAGCAGCAAAAGGACACAGAGTGGTTCTATCAACCCTAGAATTATCAGAGAACAGGCAGTCATAGAGTACATGTCATATCTGGCAGAATGGCATCAGCACAGGGGGAAGAAAGCAAGCCAGGGAAAAAATCAGGCCGGATAGGGCTACAATATCAAGATATCGCACTGCCGATAAAGCATTTAGATCATGCACTTTCTGCAAGAAGGCTAGGTCACACAACTAAAGCTGACTTTTACCAGAGATGATCAGGGGAGAGCGCGAACGCAGTCCCCCACTACCACAAATTATGCAGTCGAGTTTCCCGCATTTGGGGAAATCGCAGGGGTCAGCACATCCGGAGTGCAATGGATGAACCTCACCCTGGGAGAACCACCTTTGTGATCATGGTATCTCCCCTGCCAGGTAAGTATGAGTTGGACTAGGACTCTGGAGGGCGACTGGTCAAGCACACGCCTGTCAAGTGGGGGAGATTCTCCTGATGCAGCACAAATGAACTTTCAGCTGGGGACAACAACTGAAGGGAAGCGGATGGGTGCCTATTCCTGAAGCACCTCAAATGTCAAACTGTACGGACAAGTACAATTATAAGCATTCCCAGGGTGCAGCAGATATATTTGCATACGATGGGTTATCCAAGCAGTCAGCTGCAATACTCATCTGCATATGAAAAGAGAAAGACAGTAGGATGCCATCTATATAGGCCTGATTTGCATAAAGAAGCTCTGCAGGAAGAACTGTGCCCTGAAATAATCAGCAGCAAAAGGACACAGAGTGGTTCTATCAACCCTAGAATTATCAGAGAACAGGCAGTCATAGAGTACATGTCATATCTGGCAGAATGGCATCAGCACAGGGGGAAGAAAACAAGCCAGGGAAAAAATCAGGCCGGATAGGGCTACAATATCAAGATATCGCACTGCCGATAAAGCATTTAGATCATGCACTTTCTGCAAGAAGGCTAGGTCACACAACTAAAGCTGACTTTTACCAGAGATGATCAGGGGAGAGCGCGAACGCAGTCCCCCACTACCACAAATTATGCAGTCGAGTTTCCCGCATTTGGGGAAATCGCAGGGGTCAGCACATCCGGAGTGCAATGGATGAACCTCACCCTGGGAGAACCACCTTTGTGATCATGGTATCTCCCCTGCCAGGTAAGTATGAGTTGGACTAGGACTCTGGAGGGCGACTGGTCAAGCACACGCCTGTCAAGTGGGGGAGATTCTCCTGATGCAGCACAAATGAACTTTCAGCTGGGGACAACAACTGAAGGGAAGCGGATGGGTGCCTATTCCTGAAGCACCTCAAATGTCAAACTGTACGGACAAGTACAATTATAAGCATTCCCAGGGTGCAGCAGATATATTTGCATACGATGGGTTATCCAAGCAGTCAGCTGCAATACTCATCTGCATATGAAAAGAGAAAGACAGTAGAATGCCATCTATATAGGCCTGATTTGCATAAAGAAGCTCTGCAGGAAGAACTGTGCCCTGAAATAATCAGCAGCAAAAGGACACAGAGTGGTTCTATCAACCCTAGAATTATCAGAGAACAGGCAGTCATAGAGTACATGTCATATCTGGCAGAATGGCATCAGCACAGGGGGAAGAAAGCAAGCCAGGGAAAAAATCAGGCCGGATAGGGCTACAATATCAAGATATCGCACTGCCGATAAAGCATTTAGATCATGCACTTTCTGCAAGAAGGCTAGGTCACACAACTAAAGCTGACTTTTACCAGAGATGATCAGGGGAGAGCGCGAACGCAGTCCCCCACTACCACAAATTATGCAGTCGAGTTTCCCGCATTTGGGGAAATCGCAGGGGTCAGCACATCCGGAGTGCAATGGATGAACCTCACCCTGGGAGAACCACCTTTGTGATCATGGTATCTCCCCTGCCAGGTAAGTATGAGTTGGACTAGGACTCTGGAGGGCGACTGGTCAAGCACACGCCTGTCAAGTGGGGGAGATTCTCCTGATGCAGCACAAATGAACTTTCAGCTGGGGACAACAACTGAAGGGAAGCGGATGGGTGCCTATTCCTGAAGCACCTCAAATGTCAAACTGTACGGACAAGTACAATTATAAGCATTCCCAGGGTGCAGCAGATATATTTGCATACGATGGGTTATCCAAGCAGTCAGCTGCAATACTCATCTGCATATGAAAAGAGAAAGACAGTAGAATGCCATCTATATAGGCCTGATTTGCATAAAGAAGCTCTGCAGGAAGAACTGTGCCCTGAAATAATCAGCAGCAAAAGGACACAGAGTGGTTCTATCAACCCTAGAATTATCAGAGAACAGGCAGTCATAGAGTACATGTCATATCTGGCAGAATGGCATCAGCACAGGGGGAAGAAAGCAAGCCAGGGAAAAAATCAGGCCGGATAGGGCTACAATATCAAGATATCGCACTGCCGATAAAGCATTTAGATCATGCGCTTTCTGCAAGAAGGCTAGGTCACACAACTAAAGCTGACTTTTACCAGAGATGATCAGGGGAGAGCGCGAACGCAGTCCCCCACTACCACAAATTATGCAGTCGAGTTTCCCGCATTTGGGGAAATCGCAGGGGTCAGCACATCCAGAGTGCAATGGATGAACCTCACCCTGGGAGAACCACCTTTGTGATCATGGTATCTCCCCTGCCAGGTAAGTATGAGTTGGACTAGGACTCTGGAGGGCGACTGGTCAAGCACACGCCTGTCAAGTGGGGGAGATTCTCCTGATGCAGCACAAATGAACTTTCAGCTGGGGACAACAACTGAAGGGAAGCGGATGGGTGCCTATTCCTGAAGCACCTCAAATGTCAAACTGTACGGACAAGTACAATTATAAGCATTCCCAGGGTGCAGCAGATATATTTGCATACGATGGGTTATCCAAGCAGTCAGCTGCAATACTCATCTGCATATGAAAAGAGAAAGACAGTAGAATGCCATCTATATAGGCCTGATTTGCATAAAGAAGCTCTGCAGGAAGAACTGTGCCCTGAAATAATCAGCAGCAAAAGGACACAGAGTGGTTCTATCAACCCTAGAATTATCAGAGAACAGGCAGTCATAGAGTACATGTCATATCTGGCAGAATGGCATCAGCACAGGGGGAAGAAAGCAAGCCAGGGAAAAAATCAGGCCGGATAGGGCTACAATATCAAGATATCGCACTGCCGATAAAGCATTTAGATCATGCACTTTCTGCAAGAAGGCTAGGTCACACAACTAAAGCTGACTTTTACCAGAGATGATCAGGGGAGAGCGCGAACGCAGTCCCCCACTACCACAAATTATGCAGTCGAGTTTCCCGCATTTGGGGAAATCGCAGGGGTCAGCACATCCGGAGTGCAATGGATGAACCTCACCCTGGGAGAACCACCTTTGTGATCATGGTATCTCCCCTGCCAGGTAAGTATGAGTTGGACTAGGACTCTGGAGGGCGACTGGTCAAGCACACGCCTGTCAAGTGGGGGAGATTCTCCTGATGCAGCACAAATGAACTTTCAGCTGGGGACAACAACTGAAGGGAAGCGGATGGGTGCCTATTCCTGAAGCACCTCAAATGTCAAACTGTACGGACAAGTACAATTATAAGCATTCCCAGGGTGCAGCAGATATATTTGCATACGATGGGTTATCCAAGCAGTCAGCTGCAATACTCATCTGCATATGAAAAGAGAAAGACAGTAGAATGCCATCTATATAGGCCTGATTTGCATAAAGAAGCTCTGCAGGAAGAACTGTGCCCTGAAATAATCAGCAGCAAAAGGACACAGAGTGGTTCTATCAACCCTAGAATTATCAGAGAACAGGCAGTCATAGAGTACATGTCATATCTGGCAGAATGGCATCAGCACAGGGGGAAGAAAGCAAGCCAGGGAAAAAATCAGGCCGGATAGGGCTACAATATCAAGATATCGCACTGCCGATAAAGCATTTAGATCATGCACTTTCTGCAAGAAGGCTAGGTCACACAACTAAAGCTGACTTTTACCAGAGATGATCAGGGGAGAGCGCGAACGCAGTCCCCCACTACCACAAATTATGCAGTCGAGTTTCCCGCATTTGGGGAAATCGCAGGGGTCAGCACATCCGGAGTGCAATGGATGAACCTCACCCTGGGAGAACCACCTTTGTGATCATGGTATCTCCCCTGCCAGGTAAGTATGAGTTGGACTAGGACTCTGGAGGGCGACTGGTCAAGCACACGCCTGTCAAGTGGGGGAGATTCTCCTGATGCAGCACAAATGAACTTTCAGCTGGGGACAACAACTGAAGGGAAGCGGATGGGTGCCTATTCCTGAAGCACCTCAAATGTCAAACTGTACGGACAAGTACAATTATAAGCATTCCCAGGGTGCAGCAGATATATTTGCATACGATGGGTTATCCAAGCAGTCAGCTGCAATACTCATCTGCATATGAAAAGAGAAAGACAGTAGAATGCCATCTATATAGGCCTGATTTGCATAAAGAAGCTCTGCAGGAAGAACTGTGCCCTGAAATAATCAGCAGCAAAAGGACACAGAGTGGTTCTATCAACCCTAGAATTATCAGAGAACAGGCAGTCATAGAGTACATGTCATATCTGGCAGAATGGCATCAGCACAGGGGGAAGAAAGCAAGCCAGGGAAAAAATCAGGCCGGATAGGGCTACAATATCAAGATATCGCACTGCCGATAAAGCATTTAGATCATGCACTTTCTGCAAGAAGGCTAGGTCACACAACTAAAGCTGACTTTTACCAGAGATGATCAGGGGAGAGCGCAAACGCAGTCCCCCACTACCACAAATTATGCAGTCGAGTTTCCCGCATTTGGGGAAATCGCAGGGGTCAGCACATCCGGAGTGCAATGGATGAACCTCACCCTGGGAGAACCACCTTTGTGATCATGGTATCTCCCCTGCCAGGTAAGTATGAGTTGGACTAGGACTCTGGAGGGCGACTGGTCAAGCACACGCCTGTCAAGTGGGGGAGATTCTCCTGATGCAGCACAAATGAACTTTCAGCTGGGGACAACAACTGAAGGGAAGCGGATGGGTGCCTATTCCTGAAGCACCTCAAATGTCAAACTGTACGGACAAGTACAATTATAAGCATTCCCAGGGTGCAGCAGATATATTTGCATACGATGGGTTATCCAAGCAGTCAGCTGCAATACTCATCTGCATATGAAAAGAGAAAGACAGTAGAATGCCATCTATATAGGCCTGATTTGCATAAAGAAGCTCTGCAGGAAGAACTGTGCCCTGAAATAATCAGCAGCAAAAGGACACAGAGTGGTTCTATCAACCCTAGAATTATCAGAGAACAGGCAGTCATAGAGTACATGTCATATCTGGCAGAATGGCATCAGCACAGGGGGAAGAAAGCAAGCCAGGGAAAAAATCAGGCCGGATAGGGCTACAATATCAAGATATCGCACTGCCGATAAAGCATTTAGATCATGCACTTTCTGCAAGAAGGCTAGGTCACACAACTAAAGCTGACTTTTACCAGAGATGATCAGGGGAGAGCGCGAACGCAGTCCCCCACTACCACAAATTATGCAGTCGAGTTTCCCGCATTTGGGGAAATCGCAGGGGTCAGCACATCCGGAGTGCAATGGATGAACCTCACCCTGGGAGAACCACCTTTGTGATCATGGTATCTCCCCTGCCAGGTAAGTATGAGTTGGACTAGGACTCTGGAGGGCGACTGGTCAAGCACACGCCTGTCAAGTGGGGGAGATTCTCCTGATGCAGCACAAATGAACTTTCAGCTGGGGACAACAACTGAAGGGAAGCGGATGGGTGCCTATTCCTGAAGCACCTCAAATGTCAAACTGTACGGACAAGTACAATTATAAGCATTCCCAGGGTGCAGCAGATATATTTGCATACGATGGGTTATCCAAGCAGTCAGCTGCAATACTCATCTGCATATGAAAAGAGAAAGACAGTAGAATGCCATCTATATAGGCCTGATTTGCATAAAGAAGCTCTGCAGGAAGAACTGTGCCCTGAAATAATCAGCAGCAAAAGGACACAGAGTGGTTCTATCAACCCTAGAATTATCAGAGAACAGGCAGTCATAGAGTACATGTCATATCTGGCAGAATGGCATCAGCACAGGGGGAAGAAAGCAAGCCAGGGAAAAAATCAGGCCGGATAGGGCTACAATATCAAGATATCGCACTGCCGATAAAGCATTTAGATCATGCACTTTCTGCAAGAAGGCTAGGTCACACAACTAAAGCTGACTTTTACCAGAGATGATCAGGGGAGAGCGCGAACGCAGTCCCCCACTACCACAAATTATGCAGTCGAGTTTCCCGCATTTGGGGAAATCGCAGGGGTCAGCACATCCGGAGTGCAATGGATGAACCTCACCCTGGGAGAACCACCTTTGTGATCATGGTATCTCCCCTGCCAGGTAAGTATGAGTTGGACTAGGACTCTGGAGGGCGACTGGTCAAGCACACGCCTGTCAAGTGGGGGAGATTCTCCTGATGCAGCACAAATGAACTTTCAGCTGGGGACAACAACTGAAGGGAAGCGGATGGGTGCCTATTCCTGAAGCACCTCAAATGTCAAACTGTACGGACAAGTACAATTATAAGCATTCCCAGGGTGCAGCAGATATATTTGCATACGATGGGTTATCCAAGCAGTCAGCTGCAATACTCATCTGCATATGAAAAGAGAAAGACAGTAGAATGCCATCTATATAGGCCTGATTTGCATAAAGAAGCTCTGCAGGAAGAACTGTGCCCTGAAATAATCAGCAGCAAAAGGACACAGAGTGGTTCTATCAACCCTAGAATTATCAGAGAACAGGCAGTCATAGAGTACATGTCATATCTGGCAGAATGGCATCAGCACAGGGGGAAGAAAGCAAGCCAGGGAAAAAATCAGGCCGGATAGGGCTACAATATCAAGATATCGCACTGCCGATAAAGCATTTAGATCATGCACTTTCTGCAAGAAGGCTAGGTCACACAACTAAAGCTGACTTTTACCAGAGATGATCAGGGGAGAGCGCAAACGCAGTCCCCCACTACCACAAATTATGCAGTCGAGTTTCCCGCATTTGGGGAAATCGCAGGGGTCAGCACATCCGGAGTGCAATGGATGAACCTCACCCTGGGAGAACCACCTTTGTGATCATGGTATCTCCCCTGCCAGGTAAGTATGAGTTGGACTAGGACTCTGGAGGGCGACTGGTCAAGCACACGCCTGTCAAGTGGGGGAGATTCTCCTGATGCAGCACAAATGAACTTTCAGCTGGGGACAACAACTGAAGGGAAGCGGATGGGTGCCTATTCCTGAAGCACCTCAAATGTCAAACTGTACGGACAAGTACAATTATAAGCATTCCCAGGGTGCAGCAGATATATTTGCATACGATGGGTTATCCAAGCAGTCAGCTGCAATACTCATCTGCATATGAAAAGAGAAAGACAGTAGAATGCCATCTATATAGGCCTGATTTGCATAAAGAAGCTCTGCAGGAAGAACTGTGCCCTGAAATAATCAGCAGCAAAAGGACACAGAGTGGTTCTATCAACCCTAGAATTATCAGAGAACAGGCAGTCATAGAGTACATGTCATATCTGGCAGAATGGCATCAGCACAGGGGGAAGAAAGCAAGCCAGGGAAAAAATCAGGCCCGGATAGGGCTACAATATCAAGATATCGCACTGCCGATAAAGCATTTAGATCATGCACTTTCTGCAAGAAGGCTAGGTCACACAACTAAAGCTGACTTTTACCAGAGATGATCAGGGGAGAGCGCGAACGCAGTCCCCCACTACCACAAATTATGCAGTCGAGTTTCCCGCATTTGGGGAAATCGCAGGGGTCAGCACATCCGGAGTGCAATGGATGAACCTCACCCTGGGAGAACCACCTTTGTGATCATGGTATCTCCCCTGCCAGGTAAGTATGAGTTGGACTAGGACTCTGGAGGGCGACTGGTCAAGCACACGCCTGTCAAGTGGGGGAGATTCTCCTGATGCAGCACAAATGAACTTTCAGCTGGGGACAACAACTGAAGGGAAGCGGATGGGTGCCTATTCCTGAAGCACCTCAAATGTCAAACTGTACGGACAAGTACAATTATAAGCATTCCCAGGGTGCAGCAGATATATTTGCATACGATGGGTTATCCAAGCAGTCAGCTGCAATACTCATCTGCATATGAAAAGAGAAAGACAGTAGAATGCCATCTATATAGGCCTGATTTGCATAAAGAAGCTCTGCAGGAAGAACTGTGCCCTGAAATAATCAGCAGCAAAAGGACACAGAGTGGTTCTATCAACCCTAGAATTATCAGAGAACAGGCAGTCATAGAGTACATGTCATATCTGGCAGAATGGCATCAGCACAGGGGGAAGAAAGCAAGCCAGGGAAAAAATCAGGCCGGATAGGGCTACAATATCAAGATATCGCACTGCCGATAAAGCATTTAGATCATGCACTTTCTGCAAGAAGGCTAGGTCACACAACTAAAGCTGACTTTTACCAGAGATGATCAGGGGAGAGCGCGAACGCAGTCCCCCACTACCACAAATTATGCAGTCGAGTTTCCCGCATTTGGGGAAATCGCAGGGGTCAGCACATCCGGAGTGCAATGGATGAACCTCACCCTGGGAGAACCACCTTTGTGATCATGGTATCTCCCCTGCCAGGTAAGTATGAGTTGGACTAGGACTCTGGAGGGCGACTGGTCAAGCACACGCCTGTCAAGTGGGGGAGATTCTCCTGATGCAGCACAAATGAACTTTCAGCTGGGGACAACAACTGAAGGGAAGCGGATGGGTGCCTATTCCTGAAGCACCTCAAATGTCAAACTGTACGGACAAGTACAATTATAAGCATTTCCAGGGTGCAGCAGATATATTTGCATACGATGGGTTATCCAAGCAGTCAGCTGCAATACTCATCTGCATATGAAAAGAGAAAGACAGTAGAATGCCATCTATATAGGCCTGATTTGCATAAAGAAGCTCTGCAGGAAGAACTGTGCCCTGAAATAATCAGCAGCAAAAGGACACAGAGTGGTTCTATCAACCCTAGAATTATCAGAGAACAGGCAGTCATAGAGTACATGTCATATCTGGCAGAATGGCATCAGCACAGGGGGAAGAAAGCAAGCCAGGGAAAAAATCAGGCCGGATAGGGCTACAATATCAAGATATCGCACTGCCGATAAAGCATTTAGATCATGCACTTTCTGCAAGAAGGCTAGGTCACACAACTAAAGCTGACTTTTACCAGAGATGATCAGGGGAGAGCGCGAACGCAGTCCCCCACTACCACAAATTATGCAGTCGAGTTTCCCGCATTTGGGGAAATCGCAGGGGTCAGCACATCCGGAGTGCAATGGATGAACCTCACCCTGGGAGAACCACCTTTGTGATCATGGTATCTCCCCTGCCAGGTAAGTATGAGTTGGACTAGGACTCTGGAGGGCGACTGGTCAAGCACACGCCTGTCAAGTGGGGGAGATTCTCCTGATGCAGCACAAATGAACTTTCAGCTGGGGACAACAACTGAAGGGAAGCGGATGGGTGCCTATTCCTGAAGCACCTCAAATGTCAAACTGTACGGACAAGTACAATTATAAGCATTCCCAGGGTGCAGCAGATATATTTGCATACGATGGGTTATCCAAGCAGTCAGCTGCAATACTCATCTGCATATGAAAAGAGAAAGACAGTAGAATGCCATCTATATAGGCCTGATTTGCATAAAGAAGCTCTGCAGGAAGAACTGTGCCCTGAAATAATCAGCAGCAAAAGGACACAGAGTGGTTCTATCAACCCTAGAATTATCAGAGAACAGGCAGTCATAGAGTACATGTCATATCTGGCAGAATGGCATCAGCACAGGGGGAAGAAAGCAAGCCAGGGAAAAAATCAGGCCGGATAGGGCTACAATATCAAGATATCGCACTGCCGATAAAGCATTTAGATCATGCACTTTCTGCAAGAAGGCTAGGTCACACAACTAAAGCTGACTTTTACCAGAGATGATCAGGGGAGAGCGCGAACGCAGTCCCCCACTACCACAAATTATGCAGTCGAGTTTCCCGCATTTGGGGAAATCGCAGGGGTCAGCACATCCGGAGTGCAATGGATGAACCTCACCCTGGGAGAACCACCTTTGTGATCATGGTATCTCCCCTGCCAGGTAAGTATGAGTTGGACTAGGACTCTGGAGGGCGAC
>NW_027445966.1:0-7500 GCF_038048845.1 Mixophyes fleayi
TTTTATTTATATAGTGTCACTAATAGCGCAGCGCTGTACAGAGAACCCATTCACATCAGTCCCTACCCTATGTGAGCTTACAGTCTAAATTCCCTAATATAGACTCACACTCACACACAGACAAGAGGGAGAGACTAGGGTCATTTTGATAGCAGCCAATTAACCTAACAGTATGTTTTTTGGAGTGTGGGAGGAAACCACAGCACCCGGAGGAAACCCACGCAAACACAGGGAGAACATACAAACCTCACACAGATAAGGCCATTGTTGATATAAGTACTGGCTCTGCTTACCATTGTCCAGTCTAGTACATAACTGTATTAATGCTGTGAAATATTATTACTTTGAATGCCTTAAATATGCAAGAGCGCATTTGGGTAAGTTTATGCTAATAAAAGATATAGCACTTTTCTTGCTACCCCATACTGTTTAATAACCACCAAAAATTAAGCAATATGTAAGCACTGCTTCCAGTTGAAATCAGTCTGTCTGTCTGTCTATCTATCTATCTATCTATCTATCTATCTATCTATCTATCTATCTATCTATCTTTCTATCTTTCTATCGGTCTGTCTATCTTTAAAACTGAAAGACATCCATTAAAAATACACAATGACAGCATATTTAGTGTGTAATTGATGCTAAAACACAATTCTCACTCTCCTAATATAGCTGATTTTTGACAATAAACTGCATTTTTCATGTGAAGCATTTGATGTCATAAAGATGTAAACCTCACAAAGCAATTCTGTCACTGGTCAGTTTGCTTGACAGACATGTTCTGACTTTAAGGTACTAGCCAATGGAAACATGGTGACATGTAAATATGAAAGCACATTAGGACAAAATATGCAATAAGATAGAGGCAAAGGGAGATGGCTGCTGGGAATGTATTTCATTTATCCCAGAACATCTTTAAATCTAAGTATTAATACTACGTGATGTACTTTTGAAATTGGAGAGCTACTTTTTACTAAAAGTACATCTCCCTTATATAATTAAGTATAATGCAGACCTGCTCAAAAACTTAGTATAATTGAAGAAGTCTTATGCCATAAATGATGATGGATGAGAGCTGGCTTATGTGAATGTCTATAGTGGTTTTCTCTACCAGTGTCACTGTATTAGACAACTGTTATCAAACTTAGCAATAATGATGCATTAATCTGCCAATCAAGTGTGAAAGCTGGCTAGTGTATAGGCATAGTAAACACATATCATCATCATCCTCATTATCATTTATTTATATAGTGTCACTAATAGCGCAGCGCTGTACAGAGAACCCATTCACATCAGTCCCTACCCTATTGGAGCTTACAGTCTAAATTCCCTAATATAGACTCACACTCACACACAGACAGAGAGGAGAGACTAGGGTCAATTTTGATAGCAGCCAATTAACCTAACAGTATGTTTTTTGGAGTGTGGGAGGAAACCACAGCACCCGGAGGAAACCCACGCAAACACAGGAGAACATACAAACCTCACACAGATAAGGCCATTGTTGATATAAGTACTGGCTCTGCTTACCATTGTCCAGTCTAGTACATAACTGTATTAATGCTGTGAAATATTATTACTTTGAATGCTTAAATATGCAAGAGCGCATTTGGGTAAGTTTATGCTAATAAAAGATATATGCACTTTTCTTGCCTACCCATACTGTTTAATAACCACCAAAAATTAAGCAATATGTAAGCACTGCTTCAGTTGAAATCAGTCTGTCTGTCTGTCTATCTATCTATCTATCTATCTATCTATCTATCTATCTATCTATCTATCTATCTATCTTTCTACTCTTTCTATCGGTCTGTCTATCTTTAAAACTGAAAGACATCCATTAAAAATACACAATTGACAGCATATTTAGTGTGTAATTGATGCTAAAACACAATTCTCACTCTCCTAATATAGCTGATTTTTGACAATAAACTGCATTTTCATGTGAAGCATTTGATGTCATAAAGATGTAAACCTCACAAAGCAATTCTGTCACTGGTCAGTTTGCTTGAACAGACATCTGACCTTTAAGGTACTAGCCAATGGAAACATGGTGACATGTAAATATGAAAGCACATTAGGACAAAATATGCAATAAGATAGAGGCAAAGGAGAAGGCTGCTGGGAATTGTATTTCATTTATCCCAGAACATCTTAAATCTAAGTATTAATACTACGTTGATGTACTTTTGAAATGGAGAGCTACTTTTTACTAAAAGTACATCTCCCCTTATATAATTAAGTATAATGCAGACCTGCTCAAAAACTTAGTATAATTGAAGAAGTCTTATGCCATAAATGATGATGATGAGAGCTGCTTATGTGAATGTCTATAGTTGGTTTTCTCTACCAGTGTCACTGTATTAGACAACTGTTATCAAACTTAGCAATTAATGATGCATTAATCTGCCAATCAAGTGTGAAAGCTGGCTATGTGTATAGGCATAGTAAACACATATCATCAATCATCCTCATTATCATTTATTTATATAGTGTCACTAATAGCGCAGCGCTGTACAGAGAACCCATTCACATCAGTCCCTACCCCTATTGGAGCTTACAGTCTAAATTCCCCTAATATAGACTCACACTCACACACAGACAGAGAGGGAGAGACTAGGGTCAATTTTGATAGCAGCAATTAACCTAACAGTATGTTTTTTTGGAGTGTGGGAGGAACCACAGCACCCGGAGGAAACCCACGCAAACACAGGAGAACATACAAACTTCACACAGATAAGGCATTGTTGATATAAGTACTGGCTCTGCTTACCATTGTCCAGTCTAGTACATAACTGTATTAATGCTGTGAAATATTATTACTTTGAATGCCCTTTAAATATGCAAGAGCGCATTTGGGTAAGTTTATGCTAATAAAAGATATATGCACTTTTCTTGCCTACCCATACTATTTAATAACCACCAAAAATTAAGCAATATGTAAGCACTGCTTCCAGTTGAAATCAGTCTGTCTGTCTGTCTATCTATCTATCTATCTATCTATCTATCTATCTATCTATCTTTCTATCGGTCTGTCTATCTTTAAAACTGAAAGACATCCATTAAAAAATACACAATGACAGCATATTTAGTGTGTAATTGATGCTAAAACACAATTCTCACTCTCCTAATATAGCTGATTTTTGACAATGAACTGCATTTTTCATGTGAAGCATTTGATGTCATAAAGATGTAAACCTCACAAAGCAATTCTGTCACTGTGTCAGTTTGCTTGACAGACATCTGACTTTAAGGTACTAGCCAATGGAAACATGGTGACATGTAAATATGAAAGCACATTAGGACAAAATATGCAATAAGATAGAGCAAAGGGAGATGGCTGCTGGGAATGTATTTCATTTATCCCAGAACATCTTTAAATCTAAGTATTAATACTACGTTGATGTACTTTTGAAATTGGAGAGCTACTTTTTACTAAAAGTACATCTCCCTTATATAATTAAGTATAATGCAGACCTGCTCAAAAACTTAGTATAATTGAAGAAGTCTTATGCCATAAATGATGATGATGAGAGCTGCTTATGTGAATGTCTATAGTGGTTTTCTCTACCAGTGTCACTGTATTAGACAACTGTTATCAAACTTAGCAATAATGATGCATTAATCTGCCAATCAAGTGTGAAAGCTGGCTATGTGTATAGGCATAGTAAACACATATCATCATCATCCTCATTATCATTTATTTATATAGTGTCACTAATAGCGCAGCGCTGTACAGAGAACCCATTCACATCAGTCCCTACCCTATTGGAGCTTACAGTCTAAATTCCCTAATATAGACTCACACTCACACACAGACAGAGAGGGAGAGACTAGGGTCAATTTTGATAGCAGCCAATTAACCTAACAGTATGTTTTTTGGAGTGTGGGAGGAAACCACAGCACCCGGAGGAAACCCACGCAAACACAGGGAGAACATACAAACTTCACACAGATAAGGCCATTGTTGATATAAGTACTGGCTCTGCTTACCATTGTCCAGTCTAGTACATAACTGTATTAATGCTGTGAAATATTATTACTTTGAATGCCTTAAATATGCAAGAGCGCATTTGGGTAAGTTTATGCTAATAAAAGATATATGCACTTTTCTTGCCTACCCATACTATTTAATAACCACCAAAAATTAAGCAATATGTAAGCACTGCTTCCAGTTGAAATCAGTCTGTCTGTCTGTCTATCTATCTATCTATCTATCTATCTATCTATCTATCTATCTATCTATCTATCTATCTATCTATCTTTCTATCTTTCTATCGGTCTGTCTATCTTTAAAACTTAAAGACATCCATTAAAAATACACAATGACAGCATATTTAGTGTGTAATTGATGCTAAAACACAATTCTCACTCTCCTAATATAGCTGATTTTTGACAATAAACTGCATTTTTCATGTGAAGCATTTGATGTCATAAAGATGTAAACCTCACAAAGCAATTCTGTCACTGGTCAGTTTGCTTGACAGACATCTGACTTTAAGGTACTAGCCAATGGAAACATGGTGACATGTAAATATGAAAGCACATTAGGACAAAATATGCAATAAGATAGAGGCAAAGGGAGATGGCTGCTGGGAATGTATTTCATTTATCCCAGAACATCTTTAAATCTAAGTATTAATACTACGTTGATGTACTTTTGAAATTGGAGAGCTACTTTTTACTAAAAGTACATCTCCCTTATATAATTAAGTATAATGCAGACCTGCTCAAAAACTTAGTATAATTAAAGAAGTCTTATGCCATAAATGATGATGATGAGAGCTGCTTATGTGAATGTCTATAGTGGTTTTCTCTACCAGTGTCACTGTATTAGACAACTGTTATCAAACTTAGCAATAATGATGCATTAATCTGCCAATCAAGTGTGAAAGCTGGCTATGTGTATAGGCATAGTAAACACATATCATCATCATCCTCATTATCATTTATTTATATAGTGTCACTAATAGCGCAGCGCTGTACAGAGAACCCATTCACATCAGTCCCTACCCTATTGGAGCTTACAGTCTAAATTCCCTAATATAGACTCACACTCACACACAGACAGAGAGGGAGAGACTAGGGTCAATTTTGATAGCAGCCAATTAACCTAACAGTATGTTTTTTGGAGTGTGGGAGGAAACCACAGCACCCGGAGGAAACCCACGCAAACACAGGGAGAACATACAAACTTCACACAGATAAGGCCATTGTTGATATAAGTACTGGCTCTGCTTACCATTGTCCAGTCTAGTACATAACTGTATTAATGCTGTGAAATATTATTACTTTGAATGCCTTAAATATGCAAGAGCGCATTTGGGTAAGTTTATGCTAATAAAAGATATATGCACTTTTCTTGCCTACCCATACTATTTAATAACCACCAAAAATTAAGCAATATGTAAGCACTGCTTCCAGTTGAAATCAGTCTGTCTGTCTGTCTATCTATCTATCTATCTATCTATCTATCTATCTATCTATCTATCTATATATCTATCTATCTATCTATCTTTCTATCTTTCTATCGGTCTGTCTATCTTTAAAACTTAAAGACATCCATTAAAAATATACAATGACAGCATATTTAGTGTGTAATTGATGCTAAAACACAATTCTCACTCTCCTAATATAGCTGATTTTTGACAATAAACTGCATTTTTCATGTGAAGCATTTGATGTCATAAAGATGTAAACCTCACAAAGCAATTCTGTCACTGGTCAGTTTGCTTGACAGACATCTGACTTTAAGGTACTAGCCAATGGAAACATGGTGACATGTAAATATGAAAGCACATTAGGACAAAATATGCAATAAGATAGAGGCAAAGGGAGATGGCTGCTGGGAATGTATTTCATTTATCCCAGAACATCTTTAAATCTAAGTATTAATACTACGTTGATGTACTTTTGAAATTGGAGAGCTACTTTTTACTAAAAGTACATCTCCCTTATATAATTAAGTATAATGCAGACCTGCTCAAAAACTTAGTATAATTGAAGAAGTCTTATGCCATAAATGATGATGATGAGAGCTGCTTATGTGAATGTCTATAGTGGTTTTCTCTACCAGTGTCACTGTATTAGACAACTGTTATCAAACTTAGCAATAATGATGCATTAATCTGCCAATCAAGTGTGAAAGCTGGCTATGTGTATAGGCATAGTAAACACATATCATCATCATCCTCATTATCATTTATTTATATAGTGTCACTAATAGCGCAGCGCTGTACAGAGAACCCATTCACATCAGTCCCTACCCTATTGGAGCTTACAGTCTAAATTCCCTAATATAGACTCACACTCACACACAGACAGAGAGGGAGAGACTAGGGTCAATTTTGATAGCAGCCAATTAACCTAACAGTATGTTTTTTGGAGTGTGGGAGGAAACCACAGCACCCGGAGGAAACCCACGCAAACACAGGGAGAACATACAAACTTCACACAGATAAGGCCATTGTTGATATAAGTACTGGCTCTGCTTACCATTGTCCAGTCTAGTACATAACTGTATTAATGCTGTGAAATATTATTACTTTGAATGCCTTAAATATGCAAGAGCGCATTTGGGTAAGTTTATGCTAATAAAAGATATATGCACTTTTCTTGCCTACCCATACTATTTAATAACCACCAAAAATTAAGCAATATGTAAGCACTGCTTCCAGTTGAAATCAGTCTGTCTGTCTGTCTATCTATCTATCTATCTATCTATCTATCTATCTATCTATCTATCTATCTTTCTATCTTTCTATCGGTCTGTCTATCTTTAAAACTTAAAGACATCCATTAAAAATACACAATGACAGCATATTTAGTGTGTAATTGATGCTAAAACACAATTCTCACTCTCCTAATATAGCTGATTTTTGACAATGAACTGCATTTTTCATGTGAAGCATTTGATGTCATAAAGATGTAAACCTCACAAAGCAATTCTGTCACTGGTCAGTTTGCTTGACAGACATCTGACTTTAAGGTACTAGCCAATGGAAACATGGTGACATGTAAATATGAAAGCACATTAGGACAAAATATGCAATAAGATAGAGGCAAAGGGAGATGGCTGCTGGGAATGTATTTCATTTATCCCAGAACATCTTTAAATCTAAGTATTAATACTACGTTGATGTACTTTTGAAATTGGAGAGCTACTTTTTACTAAAAGTACATCTCCCTTATATAATTAAGTATAATGCAGACCTGCTCAAAAACTTAGTATAATTGAAGAAGTCTTATGCCATAAATGATGATGATGAGAGCTGCTTATGTGAATGTCTATAGTGGTTTTCTCTACCAGTGTCACTGTATTAGACAACTGTTATCAAACTTAGCAATAATGATGCATTAATCTGCCAATCAAGTGTGAAAGCTGGCTATGTGTATAGGCATAGTAAACACATATCATCATCATCCTCATTATCATTTATTTATATAGTGTCACTAATAGCGCAGCGCTGTACAGAGAACCCATTCACATCAGTCCCTACC